>NW_027206848.1:0-220223 GCF_032191515.1 Phaenicophaeus curvirostris
CCTGCGGGAGATAATCTCTTTTCCAATTTTGCCTTATTAGACGCAGTTAAGATACAATTCAGTACCCTATCCTAAAGCTTGCTGTTAGGAGGGAATCTGCAGCTTGCAGTGAAAGCGCTTCCAGAGGGGTGTCTAATGAGGGCAAACGTTTGATGGTAGCAGCTTCCCTGCGGGAGATAGTCTCTTTTCCAAAATAGCATTATTAGGCTAAAGTAAGTTACAATTCAGTACCCTATCCTAAAGCTTGCTGTTAGGAGGGAATCTGCAGCTTGCAGTGAAAGCGCTTCCAGAGGGGAGTCTAATGAGGGCAAACATTTGATGGTAGCATCTTCCCTGCGGGAGATACTCTCTTTGCCAAAATCGCATTATTAGGCGAAAGTAAGTTACAATTCAGTACCCTATCCTAAAGCTTGCTGTTAGGGAGGGAATCTGCAGCTTGCAGTGAAAGCGCTTCCAGAGGGGAGTCTAATGAGGGCAAACATTTGATGGTAGCAGCTTCCCAGCGGGAGATACTCTCTTTGCCAAAATCGCATTATTAGGCGAAAGTAAGTTACAATTCAGTACCCTATCCTAAAGCTTGCTGTTAGGAGGGAATCTGCAGCTTTCATTGAAAGCGCTTCCAGAGGGGAGTCTAATGAGGGCAAACATATGATGGTAGCAGCTTCCCTGCGGGAGATATTCTCTTTGCCAAAATCGCCTTATTAGCCGCAGATAAGTTACAATTCAGTACCCTATCCTAAAGCTTGCTGTTAGGAGGGAATCTGCAGCTTGCAGTGAAAGCGCTTCCAGAGGGGAGTCTAATGAGGGCAAACATTTGATGGTAGCAGCTTCCCTGCGGGAGATACTCTCTTTGACAAAATCGCAATATTATGCGAAAGTAAGTTTCAATTCAGTACCCTATCCTAAAGCTTGCTGTTAGGAGGGAATCTGCAGCTTGCAGTGAAAGCGCTTCCGGAGGGGAGTCTAACGAGGGCAAACGTTGGATGGTAGCAGCTTCCCTGCGGGAGATACTCTCTTTGCCAAAATCGCATTATTAGGCGAAATTAAGTTACAATTCAGTACCCTATCCTAAAGCTTGCTGTTAGGAGGGAATCTGCAGCTTGCAGTGAAAGCACTTCCAGAGGGGAGTCTAACGAGGGCAAACATTTGATGGTAGCAGCTTCCCTGCGGGTTATAATCTCTTTTCCAATTTTGCCTTATTAGCCGCTGTTAAGATACAATTCAGTACCCTATCCTAAAGCTTGCTGTTAGGAGGGAATCTGAAGCTTGCAGTGAAAGCACTTCCAGAGGGGAGTCTAATGAGGGCAAACATTTGATGGTAACAGCTTCCCTGCGGGAGATATTCTCTTTGCCAAAATCGCCTTATTATCCGCAGTTAAGTTACAATTCAGTACCCTATCCTAAATCTTGCTGTTAGGAGGGAATCTGCAGCTTGCAGTGAATGTGCTTCCAGAGGGGAGTCTAATGAGGGCAAACGTTTGATGGTAGCCGCTTCCCTGCGGGAGATACTCTCTTTTCCATAATCGCATTATTAGGCGAAAGTAAGTTACAATTCAGTACCCTATCCTAAAGCTTGCTGTTAGGAGGGAATCTGCAGCTTGCAGTGAAAGCGCTTCCACAGGGTAGTCTAATGAGGGCAAACATTTGATGGTAGCAGCTTCCCTGCGGGAGATACTCTCTTTGCCAAAATCGCCGTATTAGCCGCAGTTAAGATACAATTCAGTACCCTATCCTAAAGCTTGCTGTTAGGAGGGAATCTGCAGCTTGCAGTGAAAGCGCTTCCAGAGGGGAGTCTAACGAGGGCAAACATTTGATGGTAGCAGCTTCCCTGCGGGAGATACTCTCTTTGCCAAAATCGCATCATTAGGCGAAAGAAAGTTACAATTCAGTACCCCATCCTAAAGCTTGCTGTTAGGAGGGAATCTCCAGCTTGCAGAGAAAGCGCTTCCAGAGGGGAGTCTAACGAGGGCAAACATTTGATGGTAGAGCCTTCCCTGCGGGAAATACTCTCTTTGCCAAAATCGCATTATTAGGCGAAAGTACGTTACAATTCAGTACCCTATCCTAAAGCTTGCTGTTAGGAGGGAATCTGCAGCTTGCAGTGAAAGCGCTTCCAGAGGGGAGTCTAATGAGGGCACACATTTGATGGTAGCAGCTTCCCTGCGGGAGATACTCTCTTTGCCAAAATCGCCCTATTAGCCGCAGTTAAGATACAATTCAGTACCCTATCCTAAAGCTTGCTGTTAGGAGGGAATCTGCAGCTTGCATTGAAAGCGCTTCCAGAGGGGAGTCTAAGGAGGGCAAACATTTGATGGTAGCAGCTTCCCTGCGGGAGATACTCTCTTTGCCAAAATCGCATTATTAGGCGAAAGTAAGTTACAATTCAGTACCCTATCCTAAAGCTTGCTGTTAGGAGGGAATCTGCAGCTTGCAGTGAAAGCGCTTCCAGAGGGGAGTCTAATGAGGGCAAACATTTGATGGTAGCAGCTTCCCTGCGGGAAATACTCTCTTTGCCAAAATCGCTTTATTAGGCGAAAGTAAGTTACAATTCAGGACCCTGTCCTAAAGCTTACTGTTAGGAGGGAATCTGCAGCTTGCAGTGAAAGCGCTTCCAGAGGGGAGTCTAATGAGGGCAAACATTTGATGGTAGCAGCTTCCCTGCGGGAGATATTCTCTTTGCCAAAATCGCCTTATTAGCCGCAGTTAAGTTACAATTCAGTACCCTATGCTAAAGCTTGCTGTTAGGAGGGAATCTGCAGCTTGCGGTGAAAGCACTTCCAGAGGGGAGTCTAATGAGGGCAAACATTTGATGGTAGCAGCTTCCCTGCGGGAGATACTCTCTTTGCCAAAATCGCATTATTAGGCGAAAGTAAGATACAATTCAGTACCCTATCCTAAAGCTTGCTGTTAGGAGGGAATCTGCAGCTTGAAGTGAAAGCGCTTCCAGAGGGGAGTCTAATGAGGGCAAATATTTGATGGTAGCAGCTTCCCTGTGGGAGATACTCTCTTTGCCAAAATCGCCTTATTAGCCGCAGTTAAGTTACAATTCAGTACCCTATCCTAAAGCTTGCTGTTAGGAGGGAATCTGCAGCTTGCAGTGAAAGCGCTTCCAGAGGGGAGTCTAACGAGGGCAAACATTTGATGGTAGAGCCTTCCCTGCGGGAGATACTCTCTTTGCCAAAATCGCTTTATTAGGCGAAAGTACGTTACAATTCAGTACCTTATCCTAAAGCTTGCTGTTAGGAGGGAATCTGCAGCTTGCAGTGAAAGCGCTTCCAGAGGGGAGTCTAATGAGGGCACACATTTGATGGTAGCAGCTTCCCTGCGGGAGATACTCTCTTTGCCAAAATCGCCCTATTAGCCGCAGTTAAGATACAATTCAGTACCCTATCCTAAAGCTTGCTGTTAGGAGGGAATCTGCAGCTTGCATTGAAAGCGCTTCCAGAGGGGAGTCTAATGAGGGCAAACATTTGATGGTAGCAGCTTCCCTGCGGGAGATACTCTCTTTGCCAAAATCGCATTATTAGGCGAAAGTAAGTTACAATTCAGTACCCTATCCTAAAGCTTGCTGTTAGGAGGGAATCTGCAGCTTGCAGTGAAAGCGCTTCCAGAGGGGAGTCTAATGAGGGCAAACATTTGATGGTAGCAGCTTCCCTGCGGGAAATACTCTCTTTGCCAAAATCGCTTTATTAGGCGAAAGTAAGATACAATTCAGGACCCTATCCTAAAGCTTGCTGTTAGGAGGGAATCTGCAGCTTGCAGTGAAAGCGCTTCCAGAGGGGAGTCTAATGAGGGCAAACATTTGATGGTAGCAGCTTCCCTGCGGGAGATATTCTCTTTGCCAAAATCGCCTTATTAGCCGCAGTTAAGTTACAATTCAGTACCCTATGCTAAAGCTTGCTGTTAGGAGGGAATCTGCAGCTTGCGGTGAAAGCACTTCCAGAGGGGAGTCTAATGAGGGCAAACATTTGATGGTAGCAGCTTCCCTGCGGGAGATACTCTCTTTGCCAAAATCGCATTATTAGGCGAAAGTAAGATACAATTCAGTACCCTATCCTAAAGCTTGCTGTTAGGAGGGAATCTGCAGCTTGCAGTGAAAGCGCTTCCAGAGGGGAGTCTAATGAGGGCAAACATTTGATGGTAGCAGCTTCCCTGCGGGAGATATTCTGTTTGCCATAATCGCCTTATTAGCCGCAGTTAAGTTACAATTCAGTACCCTATCCTAAAGCTTGCTGTTAGGAGGGAATCTGCAGCTTGCAGTGAAAGCGCTTCCAGAGGGGAGTCTAATGAGGGCAAACATTTGATGGTAGCAGCTTCCTTGCGGGGGATAGTCTCTTTGCCAAAATCGCATTAATAGGCGAAAGTAAGTTACAATTCAGTACCCTAACCTAAAGTTGCTGTTAGGAGGGAATCTGCAGCTTGCAGTGAAAGCGCTTCCAGAGGGGAGTCTAATGAGGGCAAGCATTTGATGGTAGCAGCTTCCCTGCGGGAGATACTCTCTTTGCCAAAATCGCATTATTAGGCGAAAGTAAGTTACAATTCAGTACCCTATCCTAAAGCTTGCTGTTAGGAGGGAATCTGCAGCTTGCAGTGAAAGCGCTTCCAGAGGGGAGTCTAATGAGGGCAAACATTTGATGGTAGCAGCTTCCCTGCGGGAGATAATCTCTTTGCCAAAATCGCTTTACTAGGCGAAAGTAAAATACAATTCAGTACCCTATCCTAAAGCTTGCTGTTAGGAGGGAATCTGCAGCTTGCAGTGAAAGCGCTTCCAGAGGGGAGTCTAATGAGGGCAAACATTTGATGGTAGCAGCTTCCCTGCGGGAGATAGTCTCTTTGCCAAAATCGCATTATTAGGCGAAAGTAAGTTACAATTCAGTACCTTATCCTAAAGCTTGCTGTTAGGAGGGAATCTGCAGCTTGCAGTGAAAGCGCTTCCAGAGGGGAGTGTAATGAGGGCAAACATTTGATGGTAGCAGCTTCCCTGCGGGAGATACTCTCTTTGCCAAAATCGCAGTATTAGGCGAAAGTAAGATACAATTCAGTACCATATCCTAAAGCTTGCTGTTAGGAGGGAATCTGCAGCTTGCAGTGAAAGCGCTTCCAGAGGGTAGTCTAATGAGGGCAAACATTTGATGGTAGCAGCTTCCCTGCGGGAGATAGTCTCTTTTCCAAAATAGCATTATTAGGCGAAAGTAAGTTACAATTCAGTACCCTATCCTAAAGCTTGCTGTTAGGAGGGAATCTGCAGCTTGCAGTGAAAGCGCTTCCAGAGGGGAGTCTAATGAGGGCAAACATTTGATGGTAGCAGCTTCCCTGCGGGATATAATCTCTTTTCCAATTTTGCCTTATTAGCCGCAGTTAAGTTACAATTCAGTACCCTATCCTAAAGCTTGCTGTTAGGAGGGAATCTGAAGCTTGCAGTGAAAGCGCTTCCAGAGGGGAGTCTAATGAGGGCAAACATTTGATGGTAACAGCTTCCCTGCGGGAGATATTCTCTTTGCCAAAATCGCATTATTAGGCGAAAGTAAGTTACAATTCAGGACCCTATCCTAAAGCTTGCTGTTAGGAGGGAATCTGCAGCTTGCAGTGAAAGCGCTTCCAGAGGGGAGTCTAATGAGGGCAATCATTTGATGGTAACAGCTTCCCTGCGGGAGATATTCTCTTTGCCAAAATCGCCTTATTAGACGCAGATAAGTTACAATTCAGTACCATATGCTAAAGCTTGCTGTTAGGAGGGAATCTGCAGCTTGCAGTGAAAGCGCTTCCAGAGGGGAGTCTAACGAGGGCAAACATTTGATGGTAGCAGCTTCCCTGCGGGACATACTCTCTCTGCCAAAATCGCATTATTAGGCGAAAGTAAGTTACAATTCAGTACCCTATCCTAAAGCTTGCTGTTAGGAGGGAATCTGCAGCTTGCAGTCAAAGCGCTTCCAGAGGGGAGTCTAATGAGGGCAAACATTTGATGGTAGCAGCTTCCCTGCGGGAGATACTCTCTTTGCCAAAATCGCATTATTAGGCGAAAGTAAGTTACAATTCAGTACCCTATGCTAAAGCTTGCTGTTAGGAGGGAATCTGCAGCTTGCAGTGAAAGCGCTTCCAGAGGGGAGTCTAACGAGGGCAAACATTTGATGGTAGCAGCTTCCCTGCGGGAGATAATCTCTTTTCCAATTTTGCCTTATTAGACGCAGTTAAGATACAATTCAGTACCCTATCCTAAAGCTTGCTGTTAGGAGGGAATCTGCAGCTTGCAGTGAAAGCGCTTCCAGAGGGGTGTCTAATGAGGGCAAACGTTTGATGGTAGCAGCTTCCCTGCGGTAGATACTCTCTTTGCCAAAATCGCATTATTAGGCGAAAGTAAGTTACAATTCAGTACCCTATCCTAAAGCTTGCTGTTAGGAGGGAATCTGCAGCTTGCAGTGAAAGCGCTTCCAGAGGGGAGTCTAATTAGGGCAAACATTTGATGGTAGCATCTTCCCTGCGGGAGATACTCTCTTTGCCAAAATCGCATTATTAGGCGAAAGTAAGTTACAATTCAGTACCCTATCCTAAAGCTTGCTGTTAGGAGGGAATCTGCAGCTTGCAGTGAAAGCGCTTCCAGAGGGGAGTCTAACGAGGGCAAACATTTGATGGTAGCAGCTTCCCAGCGGGAGATACACTCTTTGCCAAAATCGCATTATTAGGCGAAAGTAAGTTACAATTCAGTACCCTATCCTAAAGCTTGCTGTTAGGAGGGAATCTGCAGCTTTCATTGAAAGCGCTTCCAGAGGGGAGTCTAATGAGGGCAAACATATGATGGTAGCAGCTTCCCTGCGGGAGATATTCTCTTTGCCAAAATCGCCTTATTAGCCGCAGATAAGTTACAATTCAGTACCCTATCCTAAAGCTTGCTGTTAGGAGGGAATCTGCAGCTTGCAGTGAAAGCGCTTCCGGAGGGGAGTCTAACGAGGGCAAACGTTGGATGGTAGCAGCTTCCCTGCGGGAGATACTCTCTTTGCCAATATCGCATTATTAGGCGAAATTAAGTTACAATTCAGTACCCTATCCTAAAGCTTGCTGTTAGGAGGGAATCTGCAGCTTGCAGTGAAAGCACTTCCAGAGGGGAGTCTAACGAGGGCAAACATTTGATGGTAGCAGCTTCCCTGCGGGTTATAATCTCTTTTCCAATTTTGCCTTATTAGCCGCTGTTAAGATACAATTCAGTACCCTATCCTAAAGCTTGCTGTTAGGAGGGAATCTGAAGCTTGCAGTGAAAGCGCTTCCAGAGGGGAGTCTAATGAGGGCAAACATTTGATGGTAACAGCTTCCCTGCGGGAGATATTCTCTTTGCCAAAATCGCCTTATTATCCGCAGTTAAGTTACAATTCAGTACCCTATCCTAAATCTTGCTGTTAGGAGGGAATCTGCAGCTTGCAGTGAAAGTGCTTCCAGAGGGGAGTCTAACGAGGGCAAACGTTTGATGGTAGCCGCTTCCCTGCGGGAGATACTCTCTTTTCCAAAATCGCATTATTAGGCGAAAGTAAGTTACAATTCAGTACCCTATCCTAAAGCTTGCTGTTAGGAGGGAATCTGCAGCTTGCAGTGAAAGCGCTTCCACAGGGTAGTCTAATGAGGGCAAACATTTGATGGTAGCAGCTTCCCTGCGGGAGATACTCTCTTTGCCAAAATCGCCGTATTAGCCGCAGTTAAGATACAATTCAGTACCCTATCCTAAAGCTTGCTGTTAGGAGGGAATCTGCAGCTTGCAGTGAAAGCGCTTCCAGAGGGGAGTCTAATGAGGGCAAACATTTGATGTTAGCAGCTTCCCTGCGGGAGATACTCTCTTTTCCAAAATCGCAATATTAGGCGAAAGTAAGTTACAATTCAGTACCCTATCCTAAAGCTTGCTGTTAGGAGGGAATCTGCAGCTTGCAGTGAAAGCGCTTCCAGAGGGGAGTCTAACGAGGGCAAACATTTGATGGTAGCAGCTTCCCTGCGGGAGATACTCTCTTTGCCAAAATCGCATCATTAGGCGAAAGAAAGTTACAATTCAGTACCCCATCCTAAAGCTTGCTGTTAGGAGGGAATCTCCAGCTTGCAGAGAAAGCGCTTCCAGAGGGGAGTCTAACGAGGGCAAACATTTGATGGTAGAGCCTTCCCTGCGGGAGATACTCTCTTTGCCAAAATCGCATTATTAGGCGAAAGTACGTTACAATTCAGTACCCTATCCTAAAGCTTGCTGTTAGGAGGGAATCTGCAGCTTGCAGTGAAAGCGCTTCCAGAGGGGAGTCTAATGAGGGCACACATTTGATGGTAGCAGCTTCCCTGCGGGAGATACTCTCTTTGCCAAAATCGCCCTATTAGCCGCAGTTAAGATACAATTCAGTACCCTATCCTAAAGCTTGCTGTTAGGAGGGAATCTGCAGCTTGCATTGAAAGCGCTTCCAGAGGGGAGTCTAAGGAGGGCAAACATTTGATGGTAGCAGCTTCCCTGCGGGAGATACTCTCTTTGCCAAAATCGCATTATTAGGCGAAAGTAAGTTACAATTCAGTACCCTATCCTAAAGCTTGCTGTTAGGAGGGAATCTGCAGCTTGCAGTGAAAGCGCTTCCAGAGGGGAGTCTAATGAGGGCAAACATTTGATGGTAGCAGCTTCCCTGCGGGAAATACTCTCTTTGCCAAAATCGCTTTATTAGGCGAAAGTAAGTTACAATTCAGGTCCCTATCCTAAAGCTTGCTGTTAGGAGGGAATCTGCAGCTTGCAGTGAAAGCGCTTCCAGAGGGGAGTCTAATGAGGGCAAACATTTGATGGTAGCAGCTTCCCTGCGGGAGATATTCTCTTTGCCAAAATCGCCTTATTAGCCGCAGTTAAGTTACAATTCAGTACCCTATGCTAAAGCTTGCTGTTAGGAGGGAATCTGCAGCTTGCGGTGAAAGCACTTCCAGAGGGGAGTCTAATGAGGGCAAACATTTGATGGTAGCAGCTTCCCTGCGGGAGATACTCTCTTTGCCAAAATCGCATTATTAGGCGAAAGTAAGATACAATTCAGTACCCTATCCTAAAGCTTGCTGTTAGGAGGGAATCTGCAGCTTGAAGTGAATGCGCTTCCAGAGGGGAGTCTAATGAGGGCAAATATTTGATGGTAGCAGCTTCCCTGTGGGAGATACTCTCTTTGCCAAAATCGCCTTATTAGCCGCAGTTAAGTTACAATTCAGTACCCTATCCTAAAGCTTGCTGTTAGGAGGGAATCTGCAGCTTGCAGTGAAAGCGCTTCCAGAGGGGAGTCTAACGAGGGCAAACATTTGATGGTAGAGCCTTCCCTGCGGGAGATACTCTCTTTGCCAAAATCGCATTATTAGGCGAAAGTACGTTACAATTCAGTACCCTATCCTAAAGCTTGCTGTTAGGAGGGAATCTGCAGCTTGCAGTGAAAGCGCTTCCAGAGGGGAGTCTAATGAGGGCACACATTTGATGGTAGCAGCTTCCCTGCGGGAGATACTCTCTTTGCCAAAATCGCCCTATTAGCCGCTGTTAAGATACAATTCAGTACCCTATCCTAAAGCTTGCTGTTAGGAGGGAATCTGCAGCTTGCATTGAAAGCGCTTCCAGAGGGGAGTCTAATGAGGGCAAACATTTGATGGTAGCAGCTTCCCTGCGGGAGATACTCTCTTTGCCAAAATCGCATTATTAGGCGAAAGTAAGTTACAATTCAGTACCCTATCCTAAAGCTTGCTGTTAGGAGGGAATCTGCAGCTTGCAGTGAAAGCGCTTCCAGAGGGGAGTCTAATGAGGGCAAACATTTGATGGTAGCAGCTTCCCTGCGGGAAATACTCTCTTTGCCAAAATCGCTTTATTAGGCGAAAGTAAGATACAATTCAGGACCCTATCCTAAAGCTTGCTGTTAGGAGGGAATCTGCAGCTTGCAGTGAAAGCGCTTCCAGAGGGGAGTCTAATGAGGGCAAACATTTGATGGTAGCAGCTTCCCTGCGGGAGATATTCTCTTTGCCAAAATCGCCTTATTAGCCGCAGTTAAGTTACAATTCAGTACCCTATGCTAAAGCTTGCTGTTAGGAGGGAATCTGCAGCTTGCGGTGAAAGCGCTTCCAGAGGGGAGTCTAATGAGGGCAAACATTTGATGGTAGCAGCTTCCCTGCGGGAGATACTCTCTTTGCCAAAATCGCCGTATTAGCCGCAGTTAAGATACAATTCAGTACCCTATCCTAAAGCTTGCTGTTAGGAGGGAATCTGCAGCTTGCAGTGAAAGCGCTTCCAGAGGGGAGTCTAATGAGGGCAAACATTTGATGTTAGCAGCTTCCCTGCGGGAGATACTCTCTTTTCCAAAATCGCAATATTAGGCGAAAGTAAGTTACAATTCAGTACCCTATCCTAAAGCTTGCTGTTAGGAGGGAATCTGCAGCTTGCAGTGAAAGCGCTTCCAGAGGGGAGTCTAACGAGGGCAAACATTTGATGGTAGCAGCTTCCCTGCGGGAGATACTCTCTTTGCCAAAATCGCATCATTAGGCGAAAGAAAGTTACAATTCAGTACCCCATCCTAAAGCTTGCTGTTAGGAGGGAATCTCCAGCTTGCAGAGAAAGCGCTTCCAGAGGGGAGTCTAACGAGGGCAAACATTTGATGGTAGAGCCTTCCCTGCGGGAGATACTCTCTTTGCCAAAATCGCATTATTAGGCGAAAGTACGTTACAATTCAGTACCCTATCCTAAAGCTTGCTGTTAGGAGGGAATCTGCAGCTTGCAGTGAAAGCGCTTCCAGAGGGGAGTCTAATGAGGGCACACATTTGATGGTAGCAGCTTCCCTGCGGGAGATACTCTCTTTGCCAAAATCGCCCTATTAGCCGCAGTTAAGATACAATTCAGTACCCTATCCTAAAGCTTGCTGTTAGGAGGGAATCTGCAGCTTGCATTGAAAGCGCTTCCAGAGGGGAGTCTAAGGAGGGCAAACATTTGATGGTAGCAGCTTCCCTGCGGGAGATACTCTCTTTGCCAAAATCGCATTATTAGGCGAAAGTAAGTTACAATTCAGTACCCTATCCTAAAGCTTGCTGTTAGGAGGGAATCTGCAGCTTGCAGTGAAAGCGCTTCCAGAGGGGAGTCTAATGAGGGCAAACATTTGATGGTAGCAGCTTCCCTGCGGGAAATACTCTCTTTGCCAAAATCGCTTTATTAGGCGAAAGTAAGTTACAATTCAGGTCCCTATCCTAAAGCTTGCTGTTAGGAGGGAATCTGCAGCTTGCAGTGAAAGCGCTTCCAGAGGGGAGTCTAATGAGGGCAAACATTTGATGGTAGCAGCTTCCCTGCGGGAGATATTCTCTTTGCCAAAATCGCCTTATTAGCCGCAGTTAAGTTACAATTCAGTACCCTATGCTAAAGCTTGCTGTTAGGAGGGAATCTGCAGCTTGCGGTGAAAGCACTTCCAGAGGGGAGTCTAATGAGGGCAAACATTTGATGGTAGCAGCTTCCCTGCGGGAGATACTCTCTTTGCCAAAATCGCATTATTAGGCGAAAGTAAGATACAATTCAGTACCCTATCCTAAAGCTTGCTGTTAGGAGGGAATCTGCAGCTTGAAGTGAATGCGCTTCCAGAGGGGAGTCTAATGAGGGCAAATATTTGATGGTAGCAGCTTCCCTGTGGGAGATACTCTCTTT
Organism: Phaenicophaeus curvirostris; assembly: GCF_032191515.1. Lineage (NCBI taxonomy): Eukaryota > Metazoa > Chordata > Aves > Cuculiformes > Cuculidae > Phaenicophaeus > Phaenicophaeus curvirostris. The sequence continues at coordinate 11,642 of NW_027206848.1, forward strand.
GCCAAAATCGCCTTATTAGCCGCAGTTAAGTTACAATTCAGTACCCTATCCTAAAGCTTGCTGTTAGGAGGGAATCTGCAGCTTGCAGTGAAAGCGCTTCCAGAGGGGAGTCTAACGAGGGCAAACATTTGATGGTAGAGCCTTCCCTGCGGGAGATACTCTCTTTGCCAAAATCGCCTTATTAGCCGCAGTTAAGATACAATTCAGTACCCTATCCTAAAGCTTGCTGTTAGGAGGGAATCTGCAGCTTGCATTGAAAGCGCTTCCAGAGGGGAGTCTAATGAGGGCAAACATTTGATGGTAGCAGCTTCCCTGCGGGAGATACTCTCTTTGCCAAAATCGCATTATTAGGCGAAAGTAAGTTACAATTCAGTACCCTATCCTAAAGCTTGCTGTTAGGAGGGAATCTGCAGCTTGCAGTGAAAGCGCTTCCAGAGGGGAGTCTAATGAGGGCAAACATTTGATGGTAGCAGCTTCCCTGCGGGAGATATTCTCTTTGCCAAAATCGCCTTATTAGCCGCAGTTAAGTTACAATTCAGTACCCTATGCTAAAGCTTGCTGTTAGGAGGGAATCTGCAGCTTGCGGTGAAAGCGCTTCCAGAGGGGAGTCTAATGAGGGCAAACATTTGATGGTAGCAGCTTCCCTGCGGGAGATACTCTCTTTGCCAAAATCGCATTATTAGGCGAAAGTAAGATACAATTCAGTACCCTATCCTAAAGCTTGCTGTTAGGAGGGAATCTGCAGCTTGCAGTGAAAGCGCTTCCAGAGGGGAGTCTAATGAGGGCAAACATTTGATGGTAGCAGCTTCCCTGCGGGATATATTCTGTTTGCCATAATCGCCTTATTAGCCGCAGTTAAGTTACAATTCAGTACCCTATCCTAAAGCTTGCTGTTAGGAGGGAATCTGCAGCTTGCAGTGAAAGCGCTTCCAGAGGGGAGTCTAATGAGGGCAAACATTTGATGGTAGCAGCTTCCTTGCGGGGGATAGTCTCTTTGCCAAAATCGCATTATTAGGCGAAAGTAAGTTACAATTCAGTACCCTAACCTAAAGTTGCTGTTAGGAGGGAATCTGCAGCTTGCAGTGAAAGCGCTTCCAGAGGGGAGTCTAACGAGGGCAAAAATTTGATGGTAGCAGCTTCCCTGCGGGAGATACTCTCTTTGCCAAAATCGCATTATTAGGCGAAAGTAAGTTACAATTCAGTACCCTATACTAAAGCTTGCTGTTAGGAGGGAATCTGCAGCTTGCAGTGAAAGCGCTTCCACAGGGTACTCTAATGAGGGCAAACATTTGATGGTAGCAGCTTCCCTGCGGGAGATACTCTCTTTGCCAAAATCGCATTATTAGGCGAAAGTAAGTTACAATTCAGTACCCTATCCTAAAGCTTGCTGTTAGGAGGGAATCTGCAGCTTGCAGTGAAAGCACTTCCAGAGGGGAGTCTAATGAGGGCAAACATTTGATGGTAGCAGCTTCCCTGCGGGAGATATTCTCTTTGCTAAAATCGCATTATTAGGCGAAAGTACGTTACAATTCAGTACACTTTCCTAAAGATTGCTGTTAGGAGGGAATCTGCAGCTTGCAGTGAAATCGCTTCCAGAGGGGAGTCTAATGAGGGCAAGCATTTGATGGTAGCAGATTCCCTGCGGGAGATACTCTTTTTGCAAAATCGCATTATTAGGCGAAAGTAAGTTACAATTCAGTACCCTATCCTAAAGCTTGCTGTTAGGAGGGAATCTGCAGCTTGCAGTGAAAGCGCTTCCAGAGGGGATTCTAATGAGGGGAAACATTTGATGGTAGCAGCTTCCCTGCGGGAGATATTCTCTTTGCCAAAATCGCCTTATTAGCCGCAGTTAAGATACAATTCAGTACCCTATCCTAAAGCTTGCTGTTAGGAGGGAATCTGCAGCTTGCAGTGAAAGCGCTTCCAGAGGGGAGTCTAATGAGGGCAAGCATTTGATGGTAGCAGCTTCCCTGCGGGAGATACTCTTTTTGCCAAAATCGCATTATTAGGCGAAAGTAAGTTACAATTCAGTATCCTATCCTAAAGCTTGCTGTTAGGAGGGAATCTGCAGCTTGCAGTGAAAGCGCTTCCAGAGGGGAGTCTAATGAGGGCAAACATTTGATGGTAGCATCTTCCCTGCGGGAGATATTCTCTTTGCCAAATTCTCCTTATTAGCCGCAGTTAAGTTACAATTCAGTACCCTATCCTAAAGCTTGCTGTTAGGAGGGAATCTGCAGCTTGCAGTGAAAGCGCTTCCAGAGGGGAGTCTAATGAGGGCAAACATTTGATGGTAGCAGCTTCCCTGCGGGAGATAGTCTCTTTGCCAAAATCGCATTATTAGGCGAAAGTAAGTTACAATTCAGTACCCTAACCTAAAGTTGCTGTTAGGAGGGAATCTGCAGCTTGCAGTGAAAGCGCTTCCAGAGGGGAGTCTAACGAGGGCAAAAATTTGATGGTAGCAGCTTCCCTGCGGGAGATAGTCTCTTTGACAAAATCGCCTTATTAGCCGCAGTTAAGTTACAATTCAGTACCCTATCCAAAAGCTGGCTGTTAGGAGGGAATCTGCAGCTTGCAGTGAAAGCGCTTCCAGAGGGGAGTCTAATGAGGGCAAACATTTGATGGTAGCAGCTTCCCTGCGGGTGATACTCTCTTTGCCAAAATCGCATTATTAGGCGAAAGTAAGTTACAATTCAGTACCCTATCCTAAAGCTTGCTGTTAGGAGGGAATCTGCAGCTTGCAGTGAAAGCGCTTCCAGAGGGGAGTCTAATGAGGGCAAACATTTGATGGTAGCAGCTTCCCTGCGGGAGATACTCTCTTTGCCAAAATCGCATTATTAGGCGAAAGTAAGTTACAATTCAGTACCCTATCCTAAAGCTTGCTGTTAGGAGGGAATCTGCAGCTTGCAGTGAAAGCACTTCCAGAGGGGAGTCTAATGAGGGCAAATATTTGATGGTAGCAGCTTCCCTGCGGGAGATATTCTCTTTGCCAAAATCGCCTTATTAGCCGCAGTTAAGTTACAATTCAGTACACTGTCCTACAGCTTGCTGTTAGGAGGGAATCTGCAGCTTGCAGTGAAAGCGCTTCCAGAGGGGAGTCTAATGAGGGCAAACATTTGATGGTAGCAGCTTCCCTGCGGGAGATACTCTCTTTGCCAAAATCGCATTATTAGGCGAAAGTAAGTTACAATTCAGTACCCTATCCTAAAGCTTGCTGTTAGGAGGGAATCTGCAGCTTGCAGTGAAAGCGCTTCCAGAGGGGAGTCTAATGAGGGCAAACATTTGATGGTAGCAGCTTCCCTGCGGGAGATACTCTCTTTGCCATAATCGCCTTATTAGCCGCAGTTAAGTTACAATTCAGTACCCTATCCTAAAGCTTGCTGTTAGGAGGGAATCTGCAGCTTGCAGTGAAAGCGCTTCCAGAGGGGAGTCTAATGAGGGCAAACATTTGATGGTAGCAGCTTCCCTGCGGGAGATACTCTCTTTGCCAAAATCGCCTTATTAGCCGCAGTTAAGATACAATTCAGTACCCTATCCTAAAGCTTGCTGTTAGGAGGGAATCTGCAGCTTGCCGTGAAAGCGCTTCCAGAGGGGAGTCTAATGAGGGCAAACATTTGATGTTAGCAGCTTCCCTGCGGGAGATACTCTCTTTTCCAAAATCGCATTATTAGGCGAAAGTAAGTTACAATTCAGTACCCTATCCTAAAGCTTGCTGTTAGGAGGGAATCTGCAGCTTGCAGTGAAAGCGCTTCCAGAGGGGAGTCTAATGAGGGCACACATTTGATGGTAGCAGCTTCCCTGCGGGAGATACTCTCTTTGCCAAAATCGCCCTATTAGCCGCAGTTAAGATACAATTCAGTACACTATCCTAAAGCTTGCTGTTAGGAGGGAATCTGCAGCTTGCATTGAAAGCGCTTCCAGAGGGGAGTCTAAGGAGGGCAAACATTTGATGGTAGCAGCTTCCCTGCGGGAGATACTCTCTTTGCCAAAATCGCATTATTAGGCGAAAGTAAGTTACAATTCAGTACCCTATCCTAAAGCTTGCTGTTAGGAGGGAATCTGCAGCTTGCAGTGAAAGCGCTTCCAGAGGGGAGTCTAATGAGGGCAAACATTTGATGGTAGCAGCTTCCCTGCGGGAAATACTCTCTTTGCCAAAATCGCTTTATTAGGCGAAAGTAAGTTACAATTCAGGACCCTATCCTAAAGCTTGCTGTTAGGAGGGAATCTGCAGCTTGCAGTGAAAGCGCTTCCAGAGGGGAGTCTAATGAGGGCAAACATTTGATGGTAGCAGCTTCCCTGCGGGAGATATTCTCTTTGCCAAAATCGCCTTATTAGCCGCAGTTAAGTTACAATTCAGTACCCTATGCTAAAGCTTGCTGTTAGGAGGGAATCTGCAGCTTGCGGTGAAAGCGCTTCCAGAGGGGAGTCTAATGAGGGCAAACATTTGATGGTAGCAGCTTCCCTGCGGGAGATACTCTCTTTGCCAAAATCGCATTATTAGGCGAAAGTAAGATACAATTCAGTACCCTATCCTAAAGCTTGCTGTTAGGAGGGAATCTGCAGCTTGAAGTGAAAGCGCTTCCAGAGGGGAGTCTAATGAGGGCAAATATTTGATGGTAGCAGCTTCCCTGCGGGAGATACTCTCTTTGCCAAAATCGCATTATTAGGCGAAAGTAAGTTACAATTCAGTACCCTAACCTAAAGTTGCTGTTAGGAGGGAATCTGCAGCTTGCAGTGAAAGCGCTTCCAGAGGGGAGTCTAATGAGGGCAAAAATTTGATGGTAGCAGCTTCCCTGCGGGAGATACTCTCTTTGCCAAAATCGCCTTATTAGCCGCAGTTAAGTTACAATTCAGTACCCTATCCTAAAGCTTGCTGTTAGGAGGGAATCTGCAGCTTGCAGTGAAAGCGCTTCCACAGGGTAGTCTAATGAGGGCAAACATTTGATGGTAGCAGCTTCCCTGCGGGAGATACTCTCTTTGCCAAAATCGCATTATTAGGAGAAAGTAAGTTACAATTCAGTACCCTATCCTAAAGCTTGCTGTTAGGAGGGAATCTGCAGCTTGCAGTGAAAGCGCTTCCAGAGGAGAGTCTAATGAGGGCAAATATTTGATGGTAGCAGCTTCCCTGCGGGAGATACTCTCTTTGCCAAAATCGCATTATTAGGCGAAAGTAAGTTACAATTCAGTACCCTATCCTAAAGCTTGCTGTTAGGAGGGAATCTGCAGCTTGCAGTGAAAGCACTTCCAGAGGGGAGTCTAATGAGGGCAAACATTTGATGGTAGCAGCTTCCCTGCGGGAGAAAGTCTCTTTGCTAAAATCGCATTATTAGGCGAAAGTACGTTACAATTCAGTACCCTTTCGTAAAGATTGCTGTTAGGAGGGAATCTGCAGCTTGCAGTGAAAACGCTTCCAGAGGGGAGTCTAATGAGGGCAAACATTTGATGGTAGCAGCTTCCCTGCGGGAGATACTCTTTTTGCAAAATCGCATTATTAGGCGAAAGTAAGATACAATTCAGTACCCTATCCTAAAGCTTGCTGTTAGGAGGGAATCTGCAGCTTGCAGTGAAAGCGCTTCCAGAGGGGATTCTAATGAGGGCAAACATTTGATGGTAGCAGCTTCCCTGCGGGAGATATTCTCTTTGCCAAAATCGCCTTATTAGCCGCAGTTAAGTTACAATTCAGTACCCTATCCTAAAGCTTGCTGTTAGGAGGGAATCTGCAGCTTGCAGTGAAAGCGCTTCCAGAGGGGAGTCTAATGAGGGCAAGCATTTGATGGTAGCAGCTTCCCTGCGGGAGATACTCTTTTTGCCAAAATCGCATTATTAGGCGAAAGTAAGTTACAATTCAGTATCCTATCCTAAAGCTTGCTGTTAGGAGGGAATCTGCAGCTTGCAGTGAAAGCGCTTCCAGAGGGGAGTCTAATGAGGGCAAACATTTGATGGTAGCATCTTCCCTGCGGGAGATATTCTCTTTGCCATATTCTCCTTATTAGCTGCAGTTAAGTTACAATTCAGTACCCTATCCTAAAGCTTGCTGTTAGGAGGGAATCTGCAGCTTGCAGTGAAAGCGCTTCCAGAGGGGAGTCTAATGAGGGCAAAGATTTGATGGTAGCAGCTTCCCTGCGGGAGATACTCTCTTTGCCAAAATCGCATTATTAGGCGAAAGTAAGTTACAATTCAGGACCCTATCCTAAAGCTTGCTGTTAGGAGGGAATCTGCAGCTTGCAGTGAAAGCGCTTCCACAGGGTAGTCTAATGAGGGCAAACATTTGATGGTAGCAGCTTCCCTGCGGGAGGTAGTCTCTTTTCCAAAATAGCATTATTAGCCGCAGTTAAGTTACAATTCAGTACCCTATCCTAAAGCTTGCTGTTAGGAGGGAATCTGCAGCTTGCAGTGAAAGCGCTTCCACAGGGTAGTCTAATGAGGGCAAACATTTGATGGTAGCAGCTTCCCTGCGGGAGGTAGTCTCTTTTCCAAAATAGCATTATTAGCCGCAGTTAAGTTACAATTCAGTACCCTATCCAAAAGCTGGCTGTTAGGAAGGAATCTGCAGCTTGCAGTGAAAGCGCTTCCAGAGGGGAGTCTAATGAGGGCAAACATTTGATGGTAGCAGCTTCCCTGCGGGAGATACTCTCTTTGCCAAAATCGCATTATTAGGCGAAAGTAAGTTACAATTCAGTACCCTATCCTAAAGCTTGCTGGTAGGAGGGAATTTGCAGCTTGCAGTGAAAGCACTTCCAGAGGGGAGTCTAATGAGGGCAAATATTTGATGGTAGCAGCTTCCCTGCGGGAGATATTCTCTTTGCCAAAATCGCCTTATTAGCCGCAGTTAAGATACAATTCAGTACACTGTCCTACAGCTTGCTGTTAGGAGGGAATCTGCAGCTTGCAGTGAAAGCGCTTCCAGAGGGGAGTCTAATGAGGGCAAACATTTGATGGTAGCAGCTTCCCTGCGGGTGATACTCTCTTTGCCAAAATCGCATTATTAGGCGAAAGTAAGATACAATTCAGTACCCTATCCTAAAGCTTGCTGTTAGGAGGGAATCTGCAGCTTGCAGTGAAAGCGCTTCCAGAGGGGACTCTAATGAGGGCAAATATTTGATGGTAGCAGCTTCCCTGCGGGAGATATTCTCTTTGCCATAATCGCCTTATTAGCCGCAGTTAAGTTACAATTCAGTACCCTATCCTAAAGCTTGCTGTTAGGAGGGAATCTGCAGCTTGCAGTGAAAGCGCTTCCAGAGGGGAGTCTAATGAGGGCAAACATTTGATGGTAGCAGCTTCCCTGCGGGAGATAGTCTCTATGCCAAAATCGCATTATTAGGCGAAAGTAAGTTACAATTCAGTACCCTATCCTAAAGCTTGCTGTTAGGAGGGAATCTGCAGCTTGCAGTGAAAGCGCTTCCGGAGGGGAGTCTAACGAGGGCAAACATTTGATGGTAGCAGCTTCCCTGCGGGAGATACTCTCTTTGACAAAATCGCATTATTAGGCGAAAGTAAGTTACAATTCAGTACCCTATCCTAAAGCTTGCTGTTAGGAGGGAATCTGCAGCTTGCAGTGAAAGCACTTCCAGAGGGGAGTCTAATGAGGGCAAACATTTGATGGTAGCAGCTTCCCTGCGGGAGAAAGTCTCTTTGCTAAAATTGCATTATTATGCGAAAGTACGTTACAATTCAGTACCCTTTCCTAAAGATTGCTGTTAGGAGGGAATCTGCAGCTTGCAGTGAAAGCGCTTCCAGAGGGGAGTCTAATGAGGGCAAACATTTGATGGTAGCAGCTTCCCTGCGGGAGATACTCTCTTTGCCAAATCGCATTATTAGGCGAAAGTAAAATACAATTCAGTACCCTATCCTAAAGCTTGCTGTTAGGAGGGAATCTGCAGCTTGCAGTGAAAGCGCTTCCGGAGGGGAGTCTAACGAGGGCAAACATTTGATGGTAGCAGCTTCCCTGCGGGAGATACTCTCTTTGCCAAAATCGCATTATTAGGCGAAAGTAAGTTACAATTCAGTACCCTATCCTAAAGCTTGCTGTTAGGAGGGAATCTGCAGCTTGCAGTGAAAGCGCTTCCAGAGGGGAGTCTAATGAGGGCAAACATTTGATGGTAGCAGCTTCCCTGCGGGAGATACTCTCTTTGCCAAAATCGCATTATTAGGCGAATGTAAGTTACAATCAGTACCCTATCCTAAAGCTTGCTGTTAGGAGGGAATCTGCAGCTTGAAGTGAAAGCGCTTCCAGAGGGGAGTCTAATGAGGGCAAATATTTGATGGTAGCAGCTTCCCTGCGGGAGATACTCTCTTTGCCAAAATCGCCTTATTAGCCGCAGTTAAGTTACAATTCAGTACCCTATCCTAAAGCTTGCTGTTAGGAGGGAATCTGCAGCTTGCAGTGAAAGCGCTTCCAGAGGGGAGTCTAATGAGGGCAAACATTTGATGGTAGCAGCTTCCCTGCGGGAGATACTCTCTTTGCCAAAATCGCCTTATTAGCCGCAGTTAAGTTACAATTCAGTACCCTATCCTAAAGCTTGCTGTTAGGAGGGAATCTGCAGCTTGCAGTGAAAGCGCTTCCAGAGGGGAGTCTAATGAGGGCAAATATTTGATGGTAGCAGCTTCCCTGCGGGAGATAGTCTCTTTGCCAAAATCGCATTATTAGGCGAAAGGAAGTTACAATTCAGTACCCTATCCTAAAGCTTGCTGTTAGGAGGGAATCTGCAGCTTGCAGTGAAAGCACTTCCAGAGGGGAGTCTAATGAGGGCAAACATTTGATGGTTGCAGCTTCCCTGCGGGAGAAAGTCTCTTTGCTATAATCGCATCATTAGGCGAAAGTACGTTACAATTCAGTACCCTTTCCTAAAGATTGCTGTTAGGAGGGAATCTGCAGCTTGCAGTGAAAGCGCTTCCAGAGGGGAGTCTAATGAGGGCAAGCATTTGATGGTAGCAGCTTCCCTGCGGGAGATACTCTTTTTGCCAAAATCTCATTATTAGGCGAAAGTAAGATACAATTCAGTATCCTATCCTAAAGCTTGCTGTTAGGAGGGAATCTGCAGCTTGCAGTGAAAGCGCTTCCAGAGGGGAGTCTAATGAGGGCAAACATTTGATGGTAGCAGCTTCCCTGCGGGAGATATTCTCTTTGCCAAATTCTCCTTATTAGCTGCAGTTAAGTTACAATTCAGTACCCTATCCTAAAGCTTGCTGTTAGGAGGGAATCTGCAGCTTGCAGTGAAAGCGCTTCCAGAGGGGAGTCTAATGAGGGCAAACATTTGATGGTAGCAGCTTCCCTGCGGGTGATACTCTCTTTGCCAAAATCGCATTATTAGGCGAAAGTAAGATACAATTCAGTACCCTATCCTAAAGCTTGCTGTTAGGAGGGAATCTGCAGCTTGCAGTGAAAGCGCTTCCAGAGGGTACTCTAATGAGGGCAAATATTTGATGGTAGCAGCTTCCCTGCGGGAGATATTCTCTTTGCCATAATCGCCTTATTAGCCGCAGTTAAGTTACAATTCAGTACCCTATCCTAAAGCTTGCTGTTAGGAGGGAATCTGCAGCTTGCAGTGAAAGCACTTCCAGAGGGGAGTCTAATGAGGGCAAACATTTGATGGTAGCAGCTTCCCTGCGGGAGAAAGTCTCTTTGCTAAAATTGCATTATTATGCGAAAGTACGTTACAATTCAGTACCCTTTCCTAAAGATTGCTGTTAGGAGGGAATCTGCAGCTTGCAGTGAAAGCGCTTCCAGAGGGGAGTCTAATGAGGGCAAACATTTGATGGTAGCAGCTTCCCTGCGGGAGATACTCTCTTTGCCAAATCGCATTATTAGGCGAAAGTAAAATACAATTCAGTACCCTATCCTAAAGCTTGCTGTTAGGAGGGAATCTGCAGCTTGCAGTGAAAGCGCTTCCAGAGGGGAGTCTAATGAGGGCAAACATTTGATGGTAGCAGCTTCCCTGCGGGAGATACTCTCTTTGCCAAAATCGCATTATTAGGCGAAAGTAAGTTACAATTCAGTACCCTATCCTAAAGCTTGCTGTTAGGAGGGAATCTGCAGCTTGCAGTGAAAGCGCTTCCAGAGGGGAGTCTAATGAGGGCAAACATTTGATGGTAGCAGCTTCCCTGCGGGAGATACTCTCTTTGCCAATATCGCATTATTAGGCGAAAGTAAGATACAATCAGTACCCTATCCTAAAGCTTGCTGTTAGGAGGGAATCTGCAGCTTGAAGTGAAAGCGCTTCCAGAGGGGAGTCTAATGAGGGCAAATATTTGATGGTAGCAGCTTCCCTGCGGGAGATACTCTCTTTGCCAAAATCGCCTTATTAGCCGCAGTTAAGTTACAATTCAGTACCCTATCCTAAAGCTTGCTGTTAGGAGGGAATCTGCAGCTTGCAGTGAAAGCGCTTCCAGAGGGGAGTCTAATGAGGGCAAAAATTTGATGGTAGCAGCTTCCCTGCGGGAGATACTCTCTTTGCCAAAATCGCCTTATTAGCCGCAGTTAAGTTACAATTCAGTACCCTATCCTAAAGCTTGCTGTTAGGAGGGAATCTGCAGCTTGCAGTGAAAGCACTTCCAGAGGGGAGTCTAATGAGGGCAAATATTTGATGGTAGCAGCTTCCCTGCGGGAGATACTCTCTTTGCCAAAATCGCATTATTAGGCGAAAGGAAGTTACAATTCAGTACCCTATCCTAAAGCTTGCTGTTAGGAGGGAATCTGCAGCTTGCAGTGAAAGCACTTCCAGAGGGGAGTCTAATGAGGGCAAACATTTGATGGTTGCAGCTTCCCTGCGGGAGAAAGTGTCTTTGCTAAAATCGCATCATTAGGCGAAAGTACGTTACAATTCAGTACCCTTTCCTAAAGATTGCTGTTAGGAGGGAATCTGCAGCTTGCAGTGAAAGCGCTTCCAGAGGGGAGTCTAATGAGGGCAAACATTTGATGGTAGCAGCTTCCCTGCGGGAGATACTCTTTTTGCAAAATCGCATTATTAGGCGAAAGTAAGTTACAATTCAGTACACTATCCTAAAGCTTGCTGTTAGGAGGGAATCTGCAGCTTGCAGTGAAAGCGCTTCCAGAGGGGAGTCTAATGAGGGCAAACATTTGATGGTAACAGCTTCCCTGCGGGAGATATTCTCTTTGCCAAAATCGCCTTATTAGCCGCAGTTAAGTTACAATTCAGTACCCTATCCTAAAGCTTGCTGTTAGGAGGGAATCTGCAGCTTGCAGTGAAAGCGCTTCCAGAGGGGAGTCTAATGAGGGCAAGCATTTGATGGTAGCAGCTTCCCTGCGGGAGATACTCTCTTTGACAAAATCGCACTATTAGGCGAAAGTAAGTTACAATTCAGTACCCTATCCTAAAGCTTGCTGTTAGGAGGGAATCTGCAGCTTGCAGTCAAAGCGATTCCACAGGGTAGTCTAATGAGGGCAAACATTTGATGGTACCAGCTTCCCTGCGGGAGATAATCTCTTTGCCAAAATCGCATTATTAGGCGAAAGTAAGTTACAATTCAGTACAGTGTCCTACAGCTTGCTGTCAGGAGGGAATCTGCAGCTTGCAGTGAAAGCGCTTCCAGAGGGGAGTCTAATGAGGGTAAACATTTGATGGTAGCAGCTTCCCTGCGGGAGATACTCTCTTTGCCAAAATCGCATTATTAGGCGAAAGTAAGTTACAATTCAGTACCCTATCCTAAAGCTTGCTGTTAGGAGGGAATCTGCAGCTTGCAGTGAAAGCGCTTCCAGAGGGGAGTCTAATGAGGGCAAAGATTTGATGGTAGCAGCTTCCCTGCGGGAGATACTCTCTTTGACAAAATCGCATTATTAGGCGAAAGTAAGTTACAATTCAGTACCCTATCCTAAAGCTTGCTGTTAGGAGGGAATCTGCAGCTTGCAGTCAAAGCGATTCCACAGGGTAGTCTAATGAGGGCAAACATTTGATGGTAGCAGCTTCCCTGCGGGAGATAATCTCTTTGCCAAAATCGCATTATTAGGCGAAAGTAAGTTACAATTCAGTACCCTATCCTAAAGCTTGCTGTTAGGAGGGAATCTGCAGCTTGAAGTGAATGCGCTTCCAGAGGGGAGTCTAATGAGGGCAAACATTTGATGGTAACAGCTTCCCTGCGGGAGATATTCTCTTTGCCAAAATCGCATTATTAGGCGAAAGTAAGTTACAATTCAGTACCTTATCCTAAAGCTTGCTGTTAGGAGGGAATCTGAAGCTTGCAGTGAAAGCGCTTCCAGAGGGGAGTCTAATGAGGGCAAGCATTTGATGGTAGCAGCTTCCCTGCGGGAGATACTCTCTTTGACAAAATCGCATTATTAGGCGAAAGTAAGTTACAATTCAGTACCCTATCCTAAAGCTTGCTGTTAGGAGGGAATCTGCAGCTTGCAGTCAAAGCGCTTCCACAGGGTAGTCTAATGAGGGCAAACATTTGATGGTAGCAGCTTCCCTGCGGGAGATAATCTCTTTTCCAAAATCGCATTATTAGGCGAAAGTAAGTTCCAATTCAGTACAGTGTCCTACAGCTTGCTGTCAGGAGGGAATCTGCAGCTTGCAGTGAAAGCGTTTCCAGAGGGGAGTCTAATGAGGGTAAACATTTGATGGTAGCAGCTTCCCTGCGGGAGATACTCTCTTTGCCAAAATCGCATTATTAGGCGAAAGTAAGTTACAATTCAGTACCCTATCCTAAAGCTTGCTGTTAGGAGGGAATCTGCAGCTTGCAGTGAAAGCGCTTCCAGAGGGGAGTCTAATGAGGGCAAATATTTGATGGTAGCAGCTTCCCTGCGGGAGATACTCTCTTTGACAAAATCGCATTATTAGGCGAAAGTAAGTTACAATTCAGTACCCTATCCTAAAGCTTGCTGTTAGGAGGGAATCTGCAGCTTGCAGTCAAAGCGATTCCACAGGGTAGTCTAATGAGGGCAAACATTTGATGGTAGCAGCTTCCCTGCGGGAGATAATCTCTTTGCCAAAATCGCATTATTAGGCGAAAGTAAGTTACAATTCAGTACCCTATCCTAAAGCTTGCTGTTAGGAGGGAATCTGCAGCTTGAAGTGAATGCGCTTCCAGAGGGGAGTCTAATGAGGGCAAACATTTGATGGTAACAGCTTCCCTGCGGGAGATACTCTCTTTGCCAAAATCGCATTATTAGGCGAAAGTAAGTTACAATTCAGTACCTTATCCTAAAGCTTGCTGTTAGGAGGGAATCTGAAGCTTGCAGTGAAAGCGCTTCCAGAGGGGAGTGTAATGAGGGCAAACATTTGATGGTAGCATCTTCCCTGCGGGAGATACTCTCTTTGCCAAAATCGCATTATTAGGCGAAAGTAAGTTACAATTCAGTACCCTATCCTAAAGCTTGCTGTTAGGAGGGAATCTGCAACTTGCAGTGAAAGCGCTTCCAGAGGGGAGTCTAATGAGGGCAAACATTTGATGGTAGCAGCTTCCCTGCGGGAGATAGTCTCTTTTCCAAAATAGCATTATTAGGCGAAAGTAAGTTACAATTCAGTACCCTATCCTAAAGCTTGCTGTTAGGAGGGAATCTGCAGCTTGCAGTGAAAGCGCTTCCAGAGGGGAGTCTAATGAGGGCAAGCATTTGATGGTAGCAGCTTCCCTGCGGGAGATACTCTCTTTTACAAAATCGCATTATTAGGCGAAAGTAAGTTACAATTCAGTACCCTATCCTAAAGCTTGCTGTTAGGAGGGAATCTGCAGCTTGCAGTGAAAGCGCTTCCAGAGGGGAGTCTAATGAGGGCAAACATTTGATGGTAGCAGCTTCCCTGCGGGAGATACTCTCTCTGACAAAATCGCATTATTAGGCGAAAGTAAGTTACAATTCAGTACCCTATCCTAAAGCTTGCTGTTAGGAGGGAATCTGCAGCTGCAGTCAAAGCGCTTCCAGAGGGGAGTCTAATGAGGGCAAACATTTGATGGTAGCAGCTTCCCTGCGGGATATAATCTCTTTTCCAATTTTGCCTTATTAGCCGCAGTTAAGATACAATTCAGTACACTATCCTAAAGCTTGCTGTTAGGAGGGAATCTGCAGCTTGCAGTGAAAGCGCTTCCAGAGGGGAGTCTAATGAGGGCAAACATTTGATGGTAGCAGCTTCCCTGCGGGAGATATTCTCTTTCCCATAATCGCCTTATTAGCCGCAGATAAGTTACAATTCAGTACCCTATCCTAAAGCTTGCTGTTAGGAGGGAATCTGCAGCTTGCAGTGAAAGCGCTTCCAGAGGGGAGTCTAATGAGGGCAAACATTTGACGGTAGCAGCTTCCCTGCGGGAGATACTCTCTTTGCCAAAATCGCATTATTAGGCGAAAGTAAGTTACAATTCAGTACTCTATCCTAAAGCTTGCTGTTAGGAGGGAATCTGCAGCTTGCAGTGAAAGCGCTTCCAGAGGGGAGTCTAAGGAGGGCAAACATTTGATGGTAGCAGCTTCCCTGCGGGAGATATTCTCTTTGCAAATATCGCATTATTAGGCGAAAGTAAGTTACAATTCAGTACCCTATCCTAAAGCTTGCTGTTAGGAGGGAATCTGCAGCTTGCAGTGAAAGCGCTTCCAGAGGGGAGTCTAATGAGGGCAAACATTTGATGGTAGCAGCTACCCTGCGGGAGATACTCTCTTTGCCAAAATCGCATTATTAGCCCCAGTTAAGTTACAATTCAGTACCCTATCCTAAAGCTTGCTGTTAGGAGGGAATCTGCAGCTTGCAGTGAAAGCGCTTCCAGAGGGGAGTCTAATGAGGGCAAACATTTGATGGTAGCAGCTTCCCTGCAGGAGATACTCTCTTTGCCAAAATCGCATTATTAGGCGAAAGTAAGTTACAATTCAGTACCCTATCCTAAAGCTTGCTGTTAGGAGGGAATCTGCAGCTTGCAGTGAAAGCACTTCCAGAGGGGAGTCTAATGAGGGCAAACATTTGATGGTAGCAGCTTCCCTGCGGGAGATACTCTCTCTGCCAAAATCGCATTATTAGGCGAAAGTAAGTTACAATTCAGTACCCTATCCTAAAGCTTGCTGTTAGGAGGGAATCTGCAGCTTGCAGTGAAAGCGCTTCCAGAGGGGAGTCTAACGAGGGCAAACATTTGATGGTAGCAGCTTCCCTGCGGGAGATACTCTCTTTGCCAAAATCGCATTATTAGGAGAAAGTAAGTTACAATTCAGTACCCTATCCTAAAGCTTGCTGTTAGGAGGGAATCTGCAGCTTGCAGTGAAAGCGCTTCCAGAGGGGAGTCTAACGAGGGCAAACATTTGATGGTAGCAGCTTCCCTGCGGGAGATAATCTCTTTGCCAAAATCGCCTTATTAGCCGCAGATAACTTAAAATTCAGTACCCTATCCTAAAGCTTGCTGTTAGGAGGGAATCTGCAGCTTGCAGTGAAAGCGCTTCCAGAGGGGAGTCTAATGAGGGGAAATATTTGATGGTAGCAGCTTCCCTGCGGGAGATACTCTCTTTGACAAAATCGCAATATTATGCGAAAGTAAGTTTCAATTCAGTACCCTATCCTAAAACTTGCTGTTAGGAGGGAATCTGCAGCTTGCAGTGAAAGCGCTTCTGGAGGGGAGTCTAACGAGGGCAAACGTTTGATGGTAGCAGCTTCCCTGCGGGAGATACTCTCTTTGCCAAAATCGCATTATTAGGCGAAAGTAAGTTACAATTCAGTACCCTATCCTAAAGCTTGCTGTTAGGACGGAATCTGCAGCTTGCAGTGAAAGCACTTCCAGAGGGGAGTCTAACGAGGGCAAACATTTGACGGTTTCAGCTTCCCTGCGGGATTTAATCTCTTTTCCAATTTTGCCTTATTAGCCGCAGTTAAGATACAATTCAGTACCCTATCCTAAAGCTTGCTGTTAGGAGGGAATCTGCAGCTTGCAGTGAAAGCGCTTCCAGAGGGGAGTCTAATGAGGGCAAACATTTGATGGTAACAGCTTCCCTGCGGGAGATATTCTCTTTGCCAAAATCGCCTTATTAGCCGCAGTTAAGTTACAATTCAGTACCCTATCCTAAATCTTGCTGTTAGGAGGGAATCTGCAGCTTGCAGTGAAAGCGGTTCCAGAGGGGAGTCTAATGAGGGCAAACGTTTGATGGTAGCAGCTTCCCTGCGGGAGATACTCTCTTTTCCAAAATCGCATTATTAGGCGAAAGTAAGTTACAATTCAGTAACCTATCCTAAAGCTTGCTCTTAGGAGGGAATCTGCAGCTTGCAGTGAAAGCGCTTCCAGAGGGGAGTCTAATGAGGGCAAACATTTGATGTTAGCAGCTTCCCTGCGGGAGATACTCTCTTTGCCATAATCGCCTTATTAGCCGCAGTTAAGTTACAATTCAGTACACTATCCTAAAGCTTGCTGTTAGGAGGGAATCTGCAGCTTGCAGTGAAAGCGCTTCCAGAGGGGAGTCTAATGAGGGCAAACATTTGATGGTAGCAGCTTCCCTGCGGGAGATACTCTCTTTTACAAAATCGCATTATTAGGCGAAAGTAAGTTACAATTCAGTACCCTATCCTAGAGCTTGCTGTTAGGAGGGAATCTGCAGCTTGCAGTGAAAGCGCTTCCAGAGGGGAGTCTAATGAGGGCAAACATTTGATGGTAGCAGCTTCCCTGCGGGAGATACTCTCTTTGCCAAACTCGCATCATTAGGCGAAAGTAAGTTACAATTCAGTACCCCATCCTAAAGCTTGCTGTTAGGAGGGAATCTGCAGCTTGCAGAGAAAGCGCTTCCAGAGGGGAGTCTAACGAGGGCAAACATTTGATGGTAGCAGCTTCCCTGCGGGAGATACTCTCTTTGCCAAAATCGCATTATTAGGCGAAAGTAAGTTACAATTCAGTACCCTATCCTAAAGCTTGCTGTTAGGAGGGAATCTGCAGCTTGCAGTGAAAGCGCTTCCAGAGGGGAGTCTAATGAGGGCAAACATTTGATGGTAGCAGCTTCCCTGCGGGAGATACTCTCTTTGCCAGAATCGCCCTATTAGCCGCAGTTAAGTTACAATTCAGTACCCTATGCTAAAGCTTGCTGTTAGGAGGGAATCTGCAGCTTGCGGTGAAAGCGCTTCCAGAGGGGAGTCTAATGAGGGCAAACATTTGATGGTAGCAGCTTCCCTGCGGGAGATATTCTCTTTGACAAAATCGCCTTATTAGGCGAAAGTAAGTTACAATTCAGTACCCTATCCTAAAGCTTGCTGTTAGGAGGGAATCTGCAGCTTGCAGTGAAAGCGCTTCCAGAGGGGAGTCTAAGGAGGGCAAACATTTGATGGTAGCAGCTTCCCTGCGGGAGATACTCTCTTAGCCAATATCGCCTTATAAGCCCCAGTTAAGATACAATTCAGTACACTATGCTAAAGCTTGCTGTTAGGAGGGAATCTGCAGCTTGCAGTGAAAGCGCTTCCAGAGGGGAGTCTAATGAGGGCAAACATTTGATGGTAGCAGCTTCCCTGCGGGAGATACTCTCTTTGCCATAATCGCATTATTAGGCGAAAGTAAGTTACAATTCAGTACCCTATCCTAAAGCTTGCTGTTAGGAGGGAATCTGCAGCTTGCAGTGAAAGCGCTTCCAGAGGGGAGTCTAATGAGGGCAAGCATTTGATGGTAGCAGCTTCCCTGCGGGAGATATTCTCTTTGCCAAAATCGCCTTATTAGCCGCAGTTAAGTTACTATTCAGTACACTGTCCTACAGCTTGCTGTTAGGAGGGAATCTGCAGCTTGCAGTGAAAGTGCTTCCAGAGGGGAGTCTAATGAGGGCAAACATTTGATGGTAGCAGCTTCCCTGCGGGAGATACTCTCTTTGCCAAAATCGCATTATTAGGCGAAAGTAAGTTACAATTCAGTACCCTATCCTAAAGCTTGCTGTTAGGAGGGAATCTGCAGCTTGCAGTGAAAGCGCTTCCAGAGGGGAGTCTAACGAGGGCAAACATTTGATGGTAGCAGCTTCCCTGCGGGAGATACTCTCTTTGCCAAAATCGCATTATTAGGCGAAAGTAAGTTACAATTCAGTACCCTATCCTAAAGCTTGCTGTTAGGAGGGAATCTGCAGCTTGCAGTGAAAGCGCTTCCAGAGGGGAGTCTAATGAGGGCAAATATTTGATGGTAACAGCTTCCCTGCGGGAGATATACTCTTTGCCAAAATCGCCTTATTAGCCGCAGTTAAGTTACAATTCAGTACACTGTCCTACAGCTTGCTGTTAGGAGGGAATCTGCAGCTTGCAGTGAAAGTGCTTCCAGAGGGGAGTCTAATGAGGGCAAACATTTGATGGTAGCATCTTCCCTGCCGGAGATACTCTCTTTGCCAAAATCGCATTATTAGGCGAAAGTAAGTTACAATTCAGTACCCTATGCTAAAGCTTGCTGTTAGGAGGGAATCTGCAGCTTGCAGTGAAAGCGCTTCCAGAGGGGAGTCTAATGAGGGCAAACATTTGATGGTAGCAGCTTTCCTGCGGGAGATACTCTCTTTGCAAAAATCTCATTATTATGCGAAAGTAAGTTACAATTCAGTACCCTATCCTAAAGCTTGCTGTTAGGAGGGAATCTGCAGCTTGCAGTGAAAGAGCTTCCAGAGGGGAGTCTAATGAGGGCAAACATTTGATGTTAGCAGCTTCCCTGCGGGTGATACTCTCTTTGCCAAAATCGCATTATTAGGCGAAAGTAAGTTACAATTCAGTACCCTATCCTAAAGCTTGCTGTTAGGAGGGAATCTGCAGCTTGCAGTGAAAGCGCTTCCAGAGGGGAGTCTAATGAGGGCAAACATTTGATGTTAGCAGCTTCCCTGCGGGAGATACTCTCTTTGCCATAATCGCCTTATTAGCCGCAGTTAAGTTACAATTCAGTACCCTATCCTAAAGCTTGCTGTTAGGAGGGAATCTGCAGCTTGCAGTGAAAGCGCTTCCAGAGGGGAGTCTAATGAGGGCAAACATTTGATGGTAGCAGCTTCCCTGCGGGAGATACTCTCTTTGCCAAAATCGCATTATTAGGCGAAAGTAAGATACAATTCAGTACCCTATCCTAAAGCTTGCTGTTAGGAGGGAATCTGCAGCTTGAAGTGAAAGCGCTTCCAGAGGGGAGTCTAATGAGGGCAAATATTTGATGGTAGCAGCTTCCCTGCGGGAGATACTCTCTTTGCCAAAATCGCATTATTAGGCGAAAGTAAGTTACAATTCAGTACCCTAACCTAAAGTTGCTGTTAGGAGGGAATCTGCAGCTTGCAGTGAAAGCGCTTCCAGAGGGGAGTCTAATGAGGGCAAAAATTTGATGGTAGCAGCTTCCCTGCGGGAGATACTCTCTTTGCCAAAATCGCCTTATTAGCCGCAGTTAAGTTACAATTCAGTACCCTATCCTAAAGCTTGCTGTTAGGAGGGAATCTGCAGCTTGCAGTGAAAGCGCTTCCACAGGGTAGTCTAATGAGGGCAAACATTTGATGGTAGCAGCTTCCCTGCGGGAGATACTCTCTTTGCCAAAATCGCATTATTAGGAGAAAGTAAGTTACAATTCAGTACCCTATCCTAAAGCTTGCTGTTAGGAGGGAATCTGCAGCTTGCAGTGAAAGCGCTTCCAGAGGAGAGTCTAATGAGGGCAAATATTTGATGGTAGCAGCTTCCCTGCGGGAGATACTCTCTTTGCCAAAATCGCATTATTAGGCGAAAGTAAGTTACAATTCAGTACCCTATCCTAAAGCTTGCTGTTAGGAGGGAATCTGCAGCTTGCAGTGAAAGCACTTCCAGAGGGGAGTCTAATGAGGGCAAACATTTGATGGTAGCAGCTTCCCTGCGGGAGAAAGTCTCTTTGCTAAAATCGCATTATTAGGCGAAAGTACGTTACAATTCAGTACCCTTTCGTAAAGATTGCTGTTAGGAGGGAATCTGCAGCTTGCAGTGAAAACGCTTCCAGAGGGGAGTCTAATGAGGGCAAACATTTGATGGTAGCAGCTTCCCTGCGGGAGATACTCTTTTTGCAAAATCGCATTATTAGGCGAAAGTAAGATACAATTCAGTACCCTATCCTAAAGCTTGCTGTTAGGAGGGAATCTGCAGCTTGCAGTGAAAGCGCTTCCAGAGGGGATTCTAATGAGGGCAAACATTTGATGGTAGCAGCTTCCCTGCGGGAGATATTCTCTTTGCCAAAATCGCCTTATTAGCCGCAGTTAAGTTACAATTCAGTACCCTATCCTAAAGCTTGCTGTTAGGAGGGAATCTGCAGCTTGCAGTGAAAGCGCTTCCAGAGGGGAGTCTAATGAGGGCAAGCATTTGATGGTAGCAGCTTCCCTGCGGGAGATACTCTTTTTGCCAAAATCGCATTATTAGGCGAAAGTAAGTTACAATTCAGTATCCTATCCTAAAGCTTGCTGTTAGGAGGGAATCTGCAGCTTGCAGTGAAAGCGCTTCCAGAGGGGAGTCTAATGAGGGCAAACATTTGATGGTAGCATCTTCCCTGCGGGAGATATTCTCTTTGCCAAATTCTCCTTATTAGCTGCAGTTAAGTTACAATTCAGTACCCTATCCTAAAGCTTGCTGTTAGGAGGGAATCTGCAGCTTGCAGTGAAAGCGCTTCCAGAGGGGAGTCTAATGAGGGCAAAGATTTGATGGTAGCAGCTTCCCTGCGGGAGATACTCTCTTTGCCAAAATCGCATTATTAGGCGAAAGTAAGTTACAATTCAGGACCCTATCCTAAAGCTTGCTGTTAGGAGGGAATCTGCAGCTTGCAGTGAAAGCGCTTCCACAGGGTAGTCTAATGAGGGCAAACATTTGATGGTAGCAGCTTCCCTGCGGGAGGTAGTCTCTTTTCCAAAATAGCATTATTAGCCGCAGTTAAGTTACAATTCAGTACCCTATCCTAAAGCTTGCTGTTAGGAGGGAATCTGCAGCTTGCAGTGAAAGCGCTTCCACAGGGTAGTCTAATGAGGGCAAACATTTGATGGTAGCAGCTTCCCTGCGGGAGGTAGTCTCTTTTCCAAAATAGCATTATTAGCCGCAGTTAAGTTACAATTCAGTACCCTATCCAAAAGCTGGCTGTTAGGAAGGAATCTGCAGCTTGCAGTGAAAGCGCTTCCAGAGGGGAGTCTAATGAGGGCAAACATTTGATGGTAGCAGCTTCCCTGCGGGAGATACTCTCTTTGCCAAAATCGCATTATTAGGCGAAAGTAAGTTACAATTCAGTACCCTATCCTAAAGCTTGCTGGTAGGAGGGAATTTGCAGCTTGCAGTGAAAGCACTTCCAGAGGGGAGTCTAATGAGGGCAAATATTTGATGGTAGCAGCTTCCCTGCGGGAGATATTCTCTTTGCCAAAATCGCCTTATTAGCCGCAGTTAAGATACAATTCAGTACACTGTCCTACAGCTTGCTGTTAGGAGGGAATCTGCAGCTTGCAGTGAAAGCGCTTCCAGAGGGGAGTCTAATGAGGGCAAACATTTGATGGTAGCAGCTTCCCTGCGGGAGATAGTCTCTATGCCAAAATCGCATTATTAGGCGAAAGTAAGTTACAATTCAGTATCCTATCCTAAAGCTTGCTGTTAGCAGGGAATCTGCAGCTTGCAGTGAAAGCACTTCCAGAGGGGAGTCTAATGAGGGCAAACATTTGATGGTAGCAGCTTCCCTGCGGGAGATACTCTCTTTGCCAAATCGCATTATTAGGCGAAAGTAAAATACAATTCAGTACCCTATCCTAAAGCTTGCTGTTAGGAGGGAATCTGCAGCTTGCAGTGAAAGCGCTTCCGGAGGGGAGTCTAACGAGGGCAAACATTTGATGGTAGCAGCTTCCCTGCGGGAGATACTCTCTTTGCCAAAATCGCATTATTAGGCGAAAGTAAGTTACAATTCAGTACCCTATCCTAAAGCTTGCTGTTAGGAGGGAATCTGCAGCTTGCAGTGAAAGCACTTCCAGAGGGGAGTCTAATGAGGGCAAACATTTGATGGTAGCAGCTTCCCTGCGGGAGAAAGTCTCTTTGCTAAAATTGCATTATTATGCGAAAGTACGTTACAATTCAGTACCCTTTCCTAAAGATTGCTGTTAGGAGGGAATCTGCAGCTTGCAGTGAAAGCGCTTCCAGAGGGGAGTCTAATGAGGGCAAACATTTGATGGTAGCAGCTTCCCTGCGGGAGATACTCTCTTTGCCAAATCGCATTATTAGGCGAAAGTAAAATACAATTCAGTACCCTATCCTAAAGCTTGCTGTTAGGAGGGAATCTGCAGCTTGCAGTGAAAGCGCTTCCGGAGGGGAGTCTAACGAGGGCAAACATTTGATGGTAGCAGCTTCCCTGCGGGAGATACTCTCTTTGCCAAAATCGCATTATTAGGCGAAAGTAAGTTACAATTCAGTACCCTATCCTAAAGCTTGCTGTTAGGAGGGAATCTGCAGCTTGCAGTGAAAGCGCTTCCAGAGGGGAGTCTAATGAGGGCAAACATTTGATGGTAGCAGCTTCCCTGCGGGAGATACTCTCTTTGCCAAAATCGCATTATTAGGCGAATGTAAGATACAATCAGTACCCTATCCTAAAGCTTGCTGTTAGGAGGGAATCTGCAGCTTGAAGTGAAAGCGCTTCCAGAGGGGAGTCTAATGAGGGCAAATATTTGATGGTAGCAGCTTCCCTGCGGGAGATACTCTCTTTGCCAAAATCGCCTTATTAGCCGCAGTTAAGTTACAATTCAGTACCCTATCCTAAAGCTTGCTGTTAGGAGGGAATCTGCAGCTTGCAGTGAAAGCGCTTCCAGAGGGGAGTCTAATGAGGGCAAACATTTGATGGTAGCAGCTTCCCTGCGGGAGATACTCTCTTTGCCAAAATCGCCTTATTAGCCGCAGTTAAGTTACAATTCAGTACCCTATCCTAAAGCTTGCTGTTAGGAGGGAATCTGCAGCTTGCAGTGAAAGCGCTTCCAGAGGGGAGTCTAATGAGGGCAAATATTTGATGGTAGCAGCTTCCCTGCGGGAGATAGTCTCTTTGCCAAAATCGCATTATTAGGCGAAAGGAAGTTACAATTCAGTACCCTATCCTAAAGCTTGCTGTTAGGAGGGAATCTGCAGCTTGCAGTGAAAGCACTTCCAGAGGGGAGTCTAATGAGGGCAAACATTTGATGGTTGCAGCTTCCCTGCGGGAGAAAGTCTCTTTGCTAAAATCGCATCATTAGGCGAAAGTACGTTACAATTCAGTACCCTTTCCTAAAGATTGCTGTTAGGAGGGAATCTGCAGCTTGCAGTGAAAGCGCTTCCAGAGGGGAGTCTAATGAGGGCAAGCATTTGATGGTAGCAGCTTCCCTGCGGGAGATACTCTTTTTGCCAAAATCTCATTATTAGGCGAAAGTAAGATACAATTCAGTATCCTATCCTAAAGCTTGCTGTTAGGAGGGAATCTGCAGCTTGCAGTGAAAGCGCTTCCAGAGGGGAGTCTAATGAGGGCAAACATTTGATGGTAGCAGCTTCCCTGCGGGAGATATTCTCTTTGCCAAATTCTCCTTATTAGCTGCAGTTAAGTTACAATTCAGTACCCTATCCTAAAGCTTGCTGTTAGGAGGGAATCTGCAGCTTGCAGTGAAAGCGCTTCCAGAGGGGAGTCTAATGAGGGCAAAGATTTGATGGTAGCAGCTTCCCTGCGGGAGATACTCTCTTTGCCAAAATCGCATTATTAGGCGAAAGTAAGTTACAATTCAGGACCCTATCCTAAAGCTTGCTGTTAGGAGGGAATCTGCAGCTTGCAGTGAAAGCGCTTCCACAGGGTAGTCTAATGAGGGCAAACATTTGATGGTAGCAGCTTCCCTGCGGGAGGTAGTCTCTTTTCCAAAATCGCCTTATTAGCCGCAGTTAAGTTACAATTCAGTACCCTATCCTAAAGCTTGCTGTTAGGAGGGAATCTGCAGCTTGCAGTGAAAGCGCTTCCAGAGGGGAGTCTAATGAGGGCAAATATTTGATGGTAGCAGCTTCCCTGCGGGAGATAGTCTCTTTGCCAAAATCGCATTATTAGGCGAAAGTAAGTTACAATTCAGTACCCTATCCTAAATCTTGCTGGTAGGAGGGAATTTGCAGCTTGCAGTGAAAGCACTTCCAGAGGGGAGTCTAATGAGGGCAAAGATTTGATGGTAGCAGCTTCCCTGCGGGAGATATTCTCTTTGCCAAAATCGCCTTATTAGCCGCAGTTAAGATACAATTCAGTACACTGTCCTACAGCTTGCTGTTAGGAGGGAATCTGCAGCTTGCAGTGAAAGCGCTTCCAGAGGGGAGTCTAATGAGGGCAAACATTTGATGGTAGCAGCTTCCCTGCGGGTGATACTCTCTTTGCCAAAATCGCATTATTAGGCGAAAGTAAGATACAATTCAGTACCCTATCCTAAAGCTTGCTGTTAGGAGGGAATCTGCAGCTTGCAGTGAAAGCGCTTCCAGAGGGGACTCTAATGAGGGCAAATATTTGATGGTAGCAGCTTCCCTGCGGGAGATATTCTCTTTGCCATAATCGCCTTATTAGCCGCAGTTAAGTTACAATTCAGTACCCTATCCTAAAGCTTGCTGTTAGGAGGGAATCTGCAGCTTGCAGTGAAAGCACTTCCAGAGGGGAGTCTAATGAGGGCAAACATTTGATGGTAGCAGCTTCCCTGCGGGAGAAAGTCTCTTTGCTAAAATTGCATTATTATGCGAAAGTACGTTACAATTCAGTACCCTTTCCTAAAGATTGCTGTTAGGAGGGAATCTGCAGCTTGCAGTGAAAGCGCTTCCAGAGGGGAGTCTAATGAGGGCAAACATTTGATGGTAGCAGCTTCCCTGCGGGAGATACTCTCTTTGCCAAATCGCATTATTAGGCGAAAGTAAAATACAATTCAGTACCCTATCCTAAAGCTTGCTGTTAGGAGGGAATCTGCAGCTTGCAGTGAAAGCGCTTCCAGAGGGGAGTCTAATGAGGGCAAACATTTGATGGTAGCAGCTTCCCTGCGGGAGATACTCTCTTTGCCAAAATCGCATTATTAGGAGAAAGTAAGTTACAATTCAGTACCCTATCCTAAAGCTTGCTGTTAGGAGGGAATCTGCAGCTTGCAGTGAAAGCGCTTCCAGAGGGGAGTCTAATGAGGGCAAACATTTGATGGTAGCAGCTTCCCTGCGGGAGATACTCTCTTTGCCAATATCGCATTATTAGGCGAAAGTAAGATACAATCAGTACCCTATCCTAAAGCTTGCTGTTAGGAGGGAATCTGCAGCTTGAAGTGAAAGCGCTTCCAGAGGGGAGTCTAATGAGGGCAAATATTTGATGGTAGCAGCTTCCCTGCGGGAGATACTCTCTTTGCCAAAATCGCCTTATTAGCCGCAGTTAAGTTACAATTCAGTACCCTATCCTAAAGCTTGCTGTTAGGAGGGAATCTGCAGCTTGCAGTGAAAGCGCTTCCAGAGGGGAGTCTAATGAGGGCAAAAATTTGATGGTAGCAGCTTCCCTGCGGGAGATACTCTCTTTGCCAAAATCGCCTTATTAGCCGCAGTTAAGTTACAATTCAGTACCCTATCCTAAAGCTTGCTGTTAGGAGGGAATCTGCAGCTTGCAGTGAAAGCACTTCCAGAGGGGAGTCTAATGAGGGCAAATATTTGATGGTAGCAGCTTCCCTGCGGGAGATACTCTCTTTGCCAAAATCGCATTATTAGGCGAAAGGAAGTTACAATTCAGTACCCTATCCTAAAGCTTGCTGTTAGGAGGGAATCTGCAGCTTGCAGTGAAAGCACTTCCAGAGGGGAGTCTAATGAGGGCAAACATTTGATGGTTGCAGCTTCCCTGCGGGAGAAAGTCTCTTTGCTAAAATCGCATCATTAGGCGAAAGTACGTTACAATTCAGTACCCTTTCCTAAAGATTGCTGTTAGGAGGGAATCTGCAGCTTGCAGTGAAAGCGCTTCCAGAGGGGAGTCTAATGAGGGCAAACATTTGATGGTAGCAGCTTCCCTGCGGGAGATACTCTTTTTGCAAAATCGCATTATTAGGCGAAAGTAAGTTACAATTCAGTACACTATCCTAAAGCTTGCTGTTAGGAGGGAATCTGCAGCTTGCAGTGAAAGCGCTTCCAGAGGGGAGTCTAATGAGGGCAAACATTTGATGGTAACAGCTTCCCTGCGGGAGATATTCTCTTTGCCAAAATCGCCTTATTAGCCGCAGTTAAGTTACAATTCAGTACCCTATCCTAAAGCTTGCTGTTAGGAGGGAATCTGCAGCTTGCAGTGAAAGCGCTTCCAGAGGGGAGTCTAATGAGGGCAAGCATTTGATGGTAGCAGCTTCCCTGCGGGAGATACTCTCTTTGACAAAATCGCATTATTAGGCGAAAGTAAGTTACAATTCAGTACCCTATCCTAAAGCTTGCTGTTAGGAGGGAATCTGCAGCTTGCAGTCAAAGCGATTCCACAGGGTAGTCTAATGAGGGCAAACATTTGATGGTACCAGCTTCCCTGCGGGAGATAATCTCTTTGCCAAAATCGCATTATTAGGCGAAAGTAAGTTACAATTCAGTACAGTGTCCTACAGCTTGCTGTCAGGAGGGAATCTGCAGCTTGCAGTGAAAGCGCTTCCAGAGGGGAGTCTAATGAGGGTAAACATTTGATGGTAGCAGCTTCCCTGCGGGAGATACTCTCTTTGCCAAAATCGCATTATTAGGCGAAAGTAAGTTACAATTCAGTACCCTATCCTAAAGCTTGCTGTTAGGAGGGAATCTGCAGCTTGCAGTGAAAGCGCTTCCAGAGGGGAGTCTAATGAGGGCAAAGATTTGATGGTAGCAGCTTCCCTGCGGGAGATACTCTCTTTGACAAAATCGCATTATTAGGCGAAAGTAAGTTACAATTCAGTACCCTATCCTAAAGCTTGCTGTTAGGAGGGAATCTGCAGCTTGCAGTCAAAGCGATTCCACAGGGTAGTCTAATGAGGGCAAACATTTGATGGTAGCAGCTTCCCTGCGGGAGATAATCTCTTTGCCAAAATCGCATTATTAGGCGAAAGTAAGTTACAATTCAGTACCCTATCCTAAAGCTTGCTGTTAGGAGGGAATCTGCAGCTTGAAGTGAATGCGCTTCCAGAGGGGAGTCTAATGAGGGCAAACATTTGATGGTAACAGCTTCCCTGCGGGAGATATTCTCTTTGCCAAAATCGCATTATTAGGCGAAAGTAAGTTACAATTCAGTACCTTATCCTAAAGCTTGCTGTTAGGAGGGAATCTGAAGCTTGCAGTGAAAGCGCTTCCAGAGGGGAGTCTAATGAGGGCAAGCATTTGATGGTAGCAGCTTCCCTGCGGGAGATACTCTCTTTGACAAAATCGCATTATTAGGCGAAAGTAAGTTACAATTCAGTACCCTATCCTAAAGCTTGCTGTTAGGAGGGAATCTGCAGCTTGCAGTCAAAGCGCTTCCACAGGGTAGTCTAATGAGGGCAAACATTTGATGGTAGCAGCTTCCCTGCGGGAGATAATCTCTTTTCCAAAATCGCATTATTAGGCGAAAGTAAGTTCCAATTCAGTACAGTGTCCTACAGCTTGCTGTCAGGAGGGAATCTGCAGCTTGCAGTGAAAGCGTTTCCAGAGGGGAGTCTAATGAGGGTAAACATTTGATGGTAGCAGCTTCCCTGCGGGAGATACTCTCTTTGCCAAAATCGCATTATTAGGCGAAAGTAAGTTACAATTCAGTACCCTATCCTAAAGCTTGCTGTTAGGAGGGAATCTGCAGCTTGCAGTGAAAGCGCTTCCAGAGGGGAGTCTAATGAGGGCAAATATTTGATGGTAGCAGCTTCCCTGCGGGAGATACTCTCTTTGCCATAATCGCCTTATTAGCCGCAGTTAAGTTTCAATTCAGTACCCTATCCTAAAGCTTGCTGTTAGGAGGGAATCTGCAGCTTGCAGTCAAAGCGATTCCACAGGGTAGTCTAATGAGGGCAAACATTTGATGGTAGCAGCTTCCCTGCGGGAGATAATCTCTTTGCCAAAATCGCATTATTAGGCGAAAGTAAGTTACAATTCAGTACCCTATCCTAAAGCTTGCTGTTAGGAGGGAATCTGCAGCTTGAAGTGAATGCGCTTCCAGAGGGGAGTCTAATGAGGGCAAACATTTGATGGTAACAGCTTCCCTGCGGGAGATACTCTCTTTGCCAAAATCGCATTATTAGGCGAAAGTAAGTTACAATTCAGTACCTTATCCTAAAGCTTGCTGTTAGGAGGGAATCTGAAGCTTGCAGTGAAAGCGCTTCCAGAGGGGAGTGTAATGAGGGCAAACATTTGATGGTAGCATCTTCCCTGCGGGAGATACTCTCTTTGCCAAAATCGCATTATTAGGCGAAAGTAAGTTACAATTCAGTACCCTATCCTAAAGCTTGCTGTTAGGAGGGAATCTGCAACTTGCAGTGAAAGCGCTTCCAGAGGGGAGTCTAATGAGGGCAAA
Organism: Phaenicophaeus curvirostris; assembly: GCF_032191515.1. Taxonomy (NCBI): domain Eukaryota; kingdom Metazoa; phylum Chordata; class Aves; order Cuculiformes; family Cuculidae; genus Phaenicophaeus; species Phaenicophaeus curvirostris. Next base: position 39,968 of record NW_027206848.1, read on the forward strand.
CATTTGATGGTAGCAGCTTCCCTGCGGGAGATAGTCTCTTTTCCAAAATAGCATTATTAGGCGAAAGTAAGTTACAATTCAGTACCCTATCCTAAAGCTTGCTGTTAGGAGGGAATCTGCAGCTTGCAGTGAAAGCGCTTCCAGAGGGGAGTCTAATGAGGGCAAGCATTTGATGGTAGCAGCTTCCCTGCGGGAGATACTCTCTTTTACAAAATCGCATTATTAGGCGAAAGTAAGTTACAATTCAGTACCCTATCCTAAAGCTTGCTGTTAGGAGGGAATCTGCAGCTTGCAGTGAAAGCGCTTCCAGAGGGGAGTCTAATGAGGGCAAACATTTGATGGTAGCAGCTTCCCTGCGGGAGATACTCTCTCTGACAAAATCGCATTATTAGGCGAAAGTAAGTTACAATTCAGTACCCTATCCTAAAGCTTGCTGTTAGGAGGGAATCTGCAGCTGCAGTCAAAGCGCTTCCAGAGGGGAGTCTAATGAGGGCAAACATTTGATTGTAGCAGCTTCCCTGCGGGATATAATCTCTTTTCCAATTTTGCCTTATTAGCCGCAGTTAAGATACAATTCAGTACACTATCCTAAAGCTTGCTGTTAGGAGGGAATCTGCAGCTTGCAGTGAAAGCGCTTCCAGAGGGGAGTCTAATGAGGGCAAACATTTGATGGTAGCAGCTTCCCTGCGGGAGATATTCTCTTTCCCATAATCGCCTTATTAGCCGCAGATAAGTTACAATTCAGTACCCTATCCTAAAGCTTGCTGTTAGGAGGGAATCTGCAGCTTGCAGTGAAAGCGCTTCCAGAGGGGAGTCTAATGAGGGCAAACATTTGACGGTAGCAGCTTCCCTGCGGGAGATACTCTCTTTGCCAAAATCGCATTATTAGGCGAAAGTAAGTTACAATTCAGTACTCTATCCTAAAGCTTGCTGTTAGGAGGGAATCTGCAGCTTGCAGTGAAAGCGCTTCCAGAGGGGAGTCTAAGGAGGGCAAACATTTGATGGTAGCAGCTTCCCTGCGGGAGATATTCTCTTTGCAAATATCGCATTATTAGGCGAAAGTAAGTTACAATTCAGTACCCTATCCTAAAGCTTGCTGTTAGGAGGGAATCTGCAGCTTGCAGTGAAAGCGCTTCCAGAGGGGAGTCTAATGAGGGCAAACATTTGATGGTAGCAGCTACCCTGCGGGAGATACTCTCTTTGCCAAAATCGCCTTATTAGCCGCAGTTAAGTTACAATTCAGTACCCTATCCTAAAGCTTGCTGTTAGGAGGGAATCTGCAGCTTGCAGTGAAAGCGCTTCCAGAGGGGAGTCTAATGAGGGCAAACATTTGATGGTAGCAGCTTCCCTGCGGGAGATACTCTCTTTGCCAAAATCGCATTATTAGGCGAAAGTAAGTTACAATTCAGTACCCTATCCTAAAGCTTGCTGTTAGGAGGGAATCTGCAGCTTGCAGTGAAAGCACTTCCAGAGGGGAGTCTAATGAGGGCAAACATTTGATGGTAGCAGCTTCCCTGCGGGAGATACTCTCTCTGCCAAAATCGCATTATTAGGCGAAAGTAAGTTACAATTCAGTACCCTATCCTAAAGCTTGCTGTTAGGAGGGAATCTGCAGCTTGCAGTGAAAGCGCTTCCAGAGGGGAGTCTAACGAGGGCAAACATTTGATGGTAGCAGCTTCCCTGCGGGAGATACTCTCTTTGCCAAAATCGCATTATTAGGAGAAAGTAAGTTACAATTCAGTACCCTATCCTAAAGCTTGCTGTTAGGAGGGAATCTGCAGCTTGCAGTGAAAGCGCTTCCAGAGGGGAGTCTAACGAGGGCAAACATTTGATGGTAGCAGCTTCCCTGCGGGAGATAATCTCTTTGCCAAAATCGCCTTATTAGCCGCAGATAACTTAAAATTCAGTACCCTATCCTAAAGCTTGCTGTTAGGAGGGAATCTGCAGCTTGCAGTGAAAGCGCTTCCAGAGGGGAGTCTAATGAGGGGAAATATTTGATGGTAGCAGCTTCCCTGCGGGAGATACTCTCTTTGACAAAATCGCAATATTATGCGAAAGTAAGTTTCAATTCAGTACCCTATCCTAAAACTTGCTGTTAGGAGGGAATCTGCAGCTTGCAGTGAAAGCGCTTCTGGAGGGGAGTCTAACGAGGGCAAACGTTTGATGGTAGCAGCTTCCCTGCGGGAGATACTCTCTTTGCCAAAATCGCATTATTAGGCGAAAGTAAGTTACAATTCAGTACCCTATCCTAAAGCTTGCTGTTAGGACGGAATCTGCAGCTTGCAGTGAAAGCACTTCCAGAGGGGAGTCTAACGAGGGCAAACATTTGACGGTTTCAGCTTCCCTGCGGGATTTAATCTCTTTTCCAATTTTGCCTTATTAGCCGCAGTTAAGATACAATTCAGTACCCTATCCTAAAGCTTGCTGTTAGGAGGGAATCTGCAGCTTGCAGTGAAAGCGCTTCCAGAGGGGAGTCTAATGAGGGCAAACATTTGATGGTAACAGCTTCCCTGCGGGAGATATTCTCTTTGCCAAAATCGCCTTATTAGCCGCAGTTAAGTTACAATTCAGTACCCTATCCTAAATCTTGCTGTTAGGAGGGAATCTGCAGCTTGCAGTGAAAGCGCTTCCAGAGGGGAGTCTAATGAGGGCAAACGTTTGATGGTAGCAGCTTCCCTGCGGGAGATACTCTCTTTTCCAAAATCGCATTATTAGGCGAAAGTAAGTTACAATTCAGTACCCTATCCTAAAGCTTGCTCTTAGGAGGGAATCTGCAGCTTGCAGTGAAAGCGCTTCCAGAGGGGAGTCTAATGAGGGCAAACATTTGATGTTAGCAGCTTCCCTGCGGGAGATACTCTCTTTGCCATAATCGCCTTATTAGCCGCAGTTAAGTTACAATTCAGTACACTATCCTAAAGCTTGCTGTTAGGAGGGAATCTGCAGCTTGCAGTGAAAGCGCTTCCAGAGGGGAGTCTAATGAGGGCAAACATTTGATGGTAGCAGCTTCCCTGCGGGAGATACTCTCTTTTACAAAATCGCATTATTAGGCGAAAGTAAGTTACAATTCAGTACCCTATCCTAGAGCTTGCTGTTAGGAGGGAATCTGCAGCTTGCAGTGAAAGCGCTTCCAGAGGGGAGTCTAATGAGGGCAAACATTTGATGGTAGCAGCTTCCCTGCGGGAGATACTCTCTTTGCCAAACTCGCATCATTAGGCGAAAGTAAGTTACAATTCAGTACCCCATCTTAAAGCTTGCTGTTAGGAGGGAATCTGCAGCTTGCAGAGAAAGCGCTTCCAGAGGGGAGTCTAACGAGGGCAAACATTTGATGGTAGCAGCTTCCCTGCGGGAGATACTCTCTTTGCCAAAATCGCATTATTAGGCGAAAGTAAGTTACAATTCAGTACCCTATCCTAAAGCTTGCTGTTAGGAGGGAATCTGCAGCTTGCAGTGAAAGCGCTTCCAGAGGGGAGTCTAATGAGGGCAAACATTTGATGGTAGCAGCTTCCCTGCGGGAGATACTCTCTTTGCCAGAATCGCCCTATTAGCCGCAGTTAAGTTACAATTCAGTACCCTATGCTAAAGCTTGCTGTTAGGAGGGAATCTGCAGCTTGCGGTGAAAGCGCTTCCAGAGGGGAGTCTAATGAGGGCAAACATTTGATGGTAGCAGCTTCCCTGCGGGAGATATTCTCTTTCACAAAATCGCCTTATTAGGCGAAAGTAAGTTACAATTCAGTACCCTATCCTAAAGCTTGCTGTTAGGAGGGAATCTGCAGCTTGCAGTGAAAGCGCTTCCAGAGGGGAGTCTAAGGAGGGCAAACATTTGATGGTAGCAGCTTCCCTGCGGGAGATACTCTCTTAGCCAATATCGCCTTATAAGCCCCAGTTAAGATACAATTCAGTACACTATGCTAAAGCTTGCTGTTAGGAGGGAATCTGCAGCTTGCAGTGAAAGCGCTTCCAGAGGGGAGTCTAATGAGGGCAAACATTTGATGGTAGCAGCTTCCCTGCGGGAGATACTCTCTTTGCCATAATCGCATTATTAGGCGAAAGTAAGTTACAATTCAGTACCCTATCCTAAAGCTTGCTGTTAGGAGGGAATCTGCAGCTTGCAGTGAAAGCGCTTCCAGAGGGGAGTCTAATGAGGGCAAGCATTTGATGGTAGCAGCTTCCCTGCGGGAGATATTCTCTTTGCCAAAATCGCCTTATTAGCCGCAGTTAAGTTACTATTCAGTACACTGTCCTACAGCTTGCTGTTAGGAGGGAATCTGCAGCTTGCAGTGAAAGTGCTTCCAGAGGGGAGTCTAATGAGGGCAAACATTTGATGGTAGCAGCTTCCCTGCGGGAGATACTCTCTTTGCCAAAATCGCATTATTAGGCGAAAGTAAGTTACAATTCAGTACCCTATCCTAAAGCTTGCTGTTAGGAGGGAATCTGCAGCTTGCAGTGAAAGCGCTTCCAGAGGGGAGTCTAACGAGGGCAAACATTTGATGGTAGCAGCTTCCCTGCGGGAGATACTCTCTTTTCCAAAATCGCATTATTAGGCGAAAGTAAGTTACAATTCAGTACCCTATCCTAAAGCTTGCTGTTAGGAGGGAATCTGCAGCTTGCAGTGAAAGCGCTTCCAGAGGGGAGTCTAATGAGGGCAAATATTTGATGGTAACAGCTTCCCTGCGGGAGATATACTCTTTGCCAAAATCGCCTTATTAGCCGCAGTTAAGTTACAATTCAGTACACTGTCCTACAGCTTGCTGTTAGGAGGGAATCTGCAGCTTGCAGTGAAAGTGCTTCCAGAGGGGAGTCTAATGAGGGCAAACATTTGATGGTAGCATCTTCCCTGCCGGAGATACTCTCTTTGCCAAAATCGCATTATTAGGCGAAAGTAAGTTACAATTCAGTACCCTATGCTAAAGCTTGCTGTTAGGAGGGAATCTGCAGCTTGCAGTGAAAGCGCTTCCAGAGGGGAGTCTAATGAGGGCAAACATTTGATGGTAGCAGCTTTCCTGCGGGAGATACTCTCTTTGCAAAAATCTCATTATTATGCGAAAGTAAGTTACAATTCAGTACCCTATGCTAAAGCTTGCTGTTAGGAGGGAATCTGCAGCTTGCAGTGAAAGCGCTTCCAGAGGGGAGTCTAATGAGGGCAAACATTTGATGTTAGCAGCTTCCCTGCGGGTGATACTCTCTTTGCCAAAATCGCATTATTAGGCGAAAGTAAGTTACAATTCAGTACCCTATCCTAAAGCTTGCTGTTAGGAGGGAATCTGCAGCTTGCAGTGAAAGCGCTTCCAGAGGGGAGTCTAATGAGGGCAAATATTTGATGGTAGCAGCTTCCCTGCGGGAGATACTCTCTTTGCCAAAATCGCATTATTAGGCGAAAGTAAGTTACAATTCAGTACCCTATCCTAAAGCTTGCTGTTAGGAGGGAATCTGCAGCTTGCAGTGAAAGCGCTTCCAGAGGGGAGTCTAATGAGGGGAAGCATTTGATGGTAGCAGCTTCCCTGCGGGAGATACTCTCTTTGCCAAAATCGCATTATTAGGTGAAAGTAAGATACAATTCAGTACCCTATCCTAAAGCTTGCTGTTAGGAGGGAATCTGCAGCTTGCAGTGAAAGCGCTTCCAGAGGGGAGTCTAACGAGGGCAAATATTTGATGGTAGCAGCTTCCCTGCGGGAGATACTCTCTTTGCCAAAATCGCATTATTAGGCGAAAGTAAGTTACAATTCAGTACCCTATCCTAAAGCTTGCTGTTAGGAGGGAATCTGCAGCTTGCAGTGAAAGCACTTCCAGAGGGGAGTCTAATGAGGGCAAACATTTGATGGTAGCAGCTTCCCTGCGGGAGATATTCTATTTGCCAAAATCGCCTTATTAGCCGCTGTTAAGATACAATTCGGTACACTGTATTACAGCTTGCTGTTAGGAGGGAATCTGCAGCTTGCAGTGAAAGTGCTTCCAGAGGGGATTCTAATGAGGGGAAACATTTGATGGTAGCAGCTTCCCTGCGGGAGATACTCTCTTTGCCAAAATCGCATTATTAGGCGAAAGTAAGTTACAATTCAGTACCCTATCCTAAAGCTTGCTGTTAGGAGGGAATCTGCAGCTTGCAGTGAAAGCGCTTCAAGAGGGGAGTCTAATGAGGGCAAACATTTGATGGTAGCAGCTTCCCTGCGGGAGATACTCTCTTTGCCAAAATCGCATTATTAGGCGAAAGTAAGTTACAATTCAGTACCCTATCCTAAAGCTTGCTGTTAGGAGGGAATCTGCAGCTTGCAGTGAAAGCGCTTCCAGAGGGGAGTCTAACGAGGGCAAACATTTGACGGTAGCAGCTTCCCTGCGGGAGATACTCTCTTTGCCAAAAACGCCTTATGAGCCGCAGTTAAGTTACAATTCAGTACCCTATCCTAAAGCTTGCTGTTAGGAGGGAATCTGCAGCTTGCAGTGAAAGCGCTTCCAGAGGGGAGTCTAAGGAGGGCAAACATTTGATGGTAGCAGCTTCCCTGCGGGAGATACTCTCTTTGCCAAAATCGCATTATTAGGCGAAAGTAAGTTACAATTCAGTACCCTAACCTAAAGTTGCTGTTAGGAGGGAATCTGCAGCTTGCAGTGAAAGCCCTTCCAGAGGGGAGTCTAACGAGGGCAAAAATTTGATGGTAGCAGCTTCCCTGCGGGAGATAGTCTCTTTGCCAAAATCGCCTTATTAGCCGCAGTTAAGTTACAATTCAGTACCCTATCCAAAAGCTGGCTGTTAGGAAGGAATCTGCAGCTTGCAGTGAAAGCGCTTCCAGAGGGGAGTCTAATGAGGGCAAACATTTGATGGTAGCAGCTTCCCTGCGGGAGATACTCTCTTTGCCAAAATCGCATTATTAGGCGAAAGTAAGTTACAATTCAGTACCCTATCCTAAAGCTTGCTGTTAGGAGGGAATCTGCAGCTTGCAGTGAAAGAGCTTCCAGAGGGGAGTCTAACGAGGGCAAACATTTGATGTTAGCAACTTCCCTGCGGGTGATACTCTCTTCGCCAAAATCGCATTATTAGGCGAAAGTAAGTTACAATTCAGTACCCTATCCTAAAGCTTGCTGTTAGGAGGGAATCTGCAGCTTGCAGTGAAAGCGCTTCCAGAGGGGAGTCTAATGAGGGCAAATATTTGATGGTAGCAGCTTCCCTGCGGGAGATACTCTCTTTGCCAAAATCGCATTATTAGGCGAAAGTAAGTTACAATTCAGTACCCTATCCTAAAGCTTGCTGTTAGGAGGGAATCTGCAGCTTGCAGTGAAAGCACTTCCAGAGGGGAGTCTAATGAGGGCAAACATTTGATGGTAGCAGCTTCCCTGCGGGAGATATTCTCTTTGCCATAATCGCCTTATTAGCCGCAGTTAAGTTAGAATTCAGTACCCTATCCTAAAGCTTGCTGTTAGGAGGGAATCTGCAGCTTGCAGTGAAAGCGCTTCCAGAGGGGAGTCTAACGAGGGCAAACATTTGATGGTAGCAGCTTCCCTGCGGGAGATAGTCTCTATGCCAAAATCGCATTATTAGGCGAAAGTAAGTTACAATTCAGTATCCTATCCTAAAGCTTGCTGTTAGGAGGGAATCTGCAGCTTGCAGTGAAAGCGCTTCCAGAGGAGAGTCTAATGAGGGCAAATATTTGATGGTAGCAGCTTCCCTGCGGGAGATACTCTCTTTGCCAAAATCGCATTATTAGGCGAAAGTAAGTTACAATTCAGTACCCTATCCTAAAGCTTGCTGTTAGGAGGGAATCTGCAGCTTGCAGTGAAAGCACTTCCAGAGGGGAGTCTAATGAGGGCAAACATTTGATGGTAGCAGCTTCCCTGCGGGAGAAAGTCTCTTTGCTAAAATTGCATTATTATGCGAAAGTACGTTACAATTCAGTACTCTTTCCTAAAGATTGCTGTTAGGAGGGAATCTGCAGCTTGCAGTGAAAGCGCTTCCAGAGGGGAGTCTAATGAGGGCAAACATTTGATGGTAGCAGCTTCCCTGCGGGAGATACTCTCTTTGCCAAATCGCATTATTAGGCGAAAGTAAAATACAATTCAGTACCCTATCCTAAAGCTTGCTGTTAGGAGGGAATCTGCAGCTTGCAGTGAAAGCGCTTCCAGAGGGGAGTCTAATGAGGGCAAACATTTGATGGTAGCAGCTTCCATGCGGGAGATACTCTCTTTGCCAAAATCGCATTATTAGGCGAAAGTAAGTTACAATTCAGTACCCTATCCTAAAGCTTGCTGTTAGGAGGGAATCTGCAGCTTGCAGTGAAAGCGCTTCCAGAGGGGAGTCTAATGAGGGCAAACATTTGATGGTAGCAGCTTCCCTGCGGGAGATACTCTCTTTGCCAAAATCGCATTATTAGGCGAATGTAAGATACAATCAGTACCCTATCCTAAAGCTTGCTGTTAGGAGGGAATCTGCAGCTTGAAGTGAAAGCGCTTCCAGAGGGGAGTCTAATGAGGGCAAATATTTGATGGTAGCAGCTTCCCTGCGGGAGATACTCTCTTTGCCAAAATCGCCTTATTAGCCGCAGTTAAGTTACAATTCAGTACCCTATCCTAAAGCTTGCTGTTAGGAGGGAATCTGCAGCTTGCAGTGAAAGCGCTTCCAGAGGGGAGTCTAATGAGGGCAAAAATTTGATGGTAGCAGCTTCCCTGCGGGAGATACTCTCTTTGCCAAAATCGCCTTATTAGCCGCAGTTAAGTTACAATTCAGTACCCTATCCTAAAGCTTGCTGTTAGGAGGGAATCTGCAGCTTGCAGTGAAAGCACTTCCAGAGGGGAGTCTAATGAGGGCAAATATTTGATGGTAGCAGCTTCCCTGCGGGAGATAGTCTCTTTGCCAAAATCGCATTATTAGGCGAAAGGAAGTTACAATTCAGTACCCTATCCTAAAGCTTGCTGTTAGGAGGGAATCTGCAGCTTGCAGTGAAAGCACTTCCAGAGGGGAGTCTAATGAGGGCAAACATTTGATGGTTGCAGCTTCCCTGTGGGAGAAAGTCTCTTTGCTAAAATCGAATCATTAGGCGAAAGTACGTTACAATTCAGTACCCTTTCCTAAAGCTTGCTGTTAGGAGGGAATCTGCAGCTTGCAGTGAAAGCGCTTCCAGAGGGGAGTCTAATGAGGGCAAACATTTGATGGTAACAGCTTCCCTGCGGGAGATATTCTCTTTGCCAAAATCGCCTTATTAGCCGCAGTTAAGTTACAATTCAGTACCCTATCCTAAAGCTTGCTGTTAGGAGGGAATCTGCAGCTTGCAGTGAAAGCGCTTCCAGAGGGGAGTCTAATGAGGGCAAGCATTTGATGGTAGCAGCTTCCCTGCGGGAGATACTCTCTTTGACAAAATCGCATTATTAGGCGAAAGTAAGTTACAATTCAGTACCCTATCCTAAAGCTTGCTGTTAGGAGGGAATCTGCAGCTTGCAGTCAAAGCGATTCCACAGGGTAGTCTAATGAGGGCAAACATTTGATGGTAGCAGCTTCCCTGCGGGAGATAATCTCTTTGCCAAAATCGCATTATTAGGCGAAAGTAAGTTCCAATTCAGTACAGTGTCCTACAGCTTGCTGTCAGGAGGGAATCTGCAGCTTGCAGTGAAAGCGCTTCCAGAGGGGAGTCTAATGAGGGTAAACATTTGATGGTAGCAGCTTCCCTGCGGGAGATACTCTCTTTGCCAAAATCGCATTATTAGGCGAAAGTAAGTTACAATTCAGTACCCTATCCTAAAGCTTGCTGTTAGGAGGGAATCTGCAGCTTGCAGTGAAAGCGCTTCCAGAGGGGAGTCTAATGAGGGCAAAGATTTGATGGTAGCAGCTTCCCTGCGGGAGATACTCTCTTTGACAAAATCGCATTATTAGGCGAAAGTAAGTTACAATTCAGTACCGTATCCTAAAGCTTGCTGTTAGGAGGGAATCTGCAGCTTGCAGTCAAAGCGATTCCACAGGGTAGTCTAATGAGGGCAAACATTTGATGGTAGCAGCTTCCCTGCGGGAGATAATCTCTTTGCCAAAATCGCATTATTAGGCGAAAGTAAGTTACAATTCAGTACCCTATCCTAAAGCTTGCTGTTAGGAGGGAATCTGAAGCTTGCAGTGAAAGCGCTTCCAGAGGGGAGTCTAATGAGGGCAAGCATTTGATGGTAGCAGCTTCCCTGCGGGAGATACTCTCTTTGACAAAATCGCATTATTAGGCGAAAGTAAGTTACAATTCAGTACCCTATCCTAAAGCTTGCTGTTAGGAGGGAATCTGCAGCTTGCAGTCAAAGCGCTTCCACAGGGTAGTCTAATGAGGGCAAACATTTGATGGTAGCAGCTTCCCTGCGGGAGATAATCTCTTTTCCAAAATCGCATTATTAGGCAAAAGTAAGTTCCAATTCAGTACAGTGTCCTACAGCTTGCTGTCAGGAGGGAATCTGCAGCTTGCAGTGAAAGCGCTTCCAGAGGGGAGTCTAATGAGGGTAAACATTTGATGGTAGCAGCTTCCCTGCGGGAGATACTCTCTTTGCCAAAATCGCATTATTAGGCGAAAGTAAGTTACAATTCAGTACCCTATCCTAAAGCTTGCTGTTAGGAGGGAATCTGCAGCTTGCAGTGAAAGCGCTTCCAGAGGGGAGTCTAATGAGGGCAAATATTTGATGGTAGCAGCTTCCCTGCGGGAGATACTCTCTTTGACAAAATCGCATTATTAGGCGAAAGTAAGTTACAATTCAGTACCCTATCCTAAAGCTTGCTGTTAGGAGGGAATCTGCAGCTTGCAGTCAAAGCGATTCCACAGGGTAGTCTAATGAGGGCAAACATTTGATGGTAGCAGCTTCCCTGCGGGAGATAATCTCTTTGCCAAAATCGCATTATTAGGCGAAAGTAAGTTACAATTCAGTACCCTATCCTAAAGCTTGCTGTTAGGAGGGAATCTGCAGCTTGAAGTGAATGCGCTTCCAGAGGGGAGTCTAATGAGGGCAAACATTTGATGGTAACAGCTTCCCTGCGGGAGATACTCTCTTTGCCAAAATCGCATTATTAGGCGAAAGTAAGTTACAATTCAGTACCTTATCCTAAAGCTTGCTGTTAGGAGGGAATCTGAAGCTTGCAGTGAAAGCGCTTCCAGAGGGGAGTGTAATGAGGGCAAACATTTGATGGTAGCATCTTCCCTGCGGGAGATACTCTCTTTGCCAAATTCGCATTATTAGGCGAAAGTAAGTTACAATTCAGTACCCTATCCTAAAGCTTGCTGTTAGGAGGGAATCTGCAACTTGCAGTGAAAGCGCTTCCAGAGGGGAGTCTAATGAGGGCAAACATTTGATGGTAGCAGCTTCCCTGCGGGAGATAGTCTCTTTTCCAAAATAGCATTATTAGGCGAAAGTAAGTTACAATTCAGTACCCTATCCTAAAGCTTGCTGTTAGGAGGGAATCTGCAGCTTGCAGTGAAAGCGCTTCCAGAGGGGAGTCTAATGAGGGCAAGCATTTGATGGTAGCAGCTTCCCTGCGGGAGATACTCTCTTTTACAAAATCGCATTATTAGGCGAAAGTAAGTTACAATTCAGTACCCTATCCTAAAGCTTGCTGTTAGGAGGGAATCTGCAGCTTGCAGTGAAAGCGCTTCCAGAGGGGAGTCTAATGAGGGCAAACATTTGATGGTAGCAGCTTCCCTGCGGGAGATACTCTCTCTGACAAAATCGCATTATTAGGCGAAAGTAAGTTACAATTCAGTACCCTATCCTAAAGCTTGCTGTTAGGAGGGAATCTGCTGCTGCAGTCAAAGCGCTTCCAGAGGGGAGTCTAATGAGGGCAAACATTTGATGGTAGCAGCTTCCCTGCGGGATATAATCTCTTTTCCAATTTTGCCTTATTAGCCGCAGTTAAGATACAATTCAGTACACTATCCTAAAGCTTGCTGTTAGGAGGGAATCTGCAGCTTGCAGTGAAAGCGCTTCCAGAGGGGAGTCTAATGAGGGCAAACATTTGATGGTGGCAGCTTCCCTGCGGGAGATATTCTCTTTCCCATAATCGCCTTATTAGCCGCAGATAAGTTTCAATTCAGTACCCTATCCTAAAGCTTGCTGTTAGGAGGGAATCTGCAGCTTGCAGTGAAAGCGCTTCCAGAGGGGAGTCTAATGAGGGCAAACATTTGATGGTAGCAGCTTCCCTGCGGGAGATACTCTCTTTGCCAAAATCGCATTATTAGGCGAAAGTAAGTTACAATTCAGTACTCTATCCTAAAGCTTGCTGTTAGGAGGGAATCTGCAGCTTGCAGTGAAAGCGCTTCCAGAGGGGAGTCTAAGGAGGGCAAACATTTGATGGTAGCAGCTTCCCTGCGGGAGATATTCTCTTTGCAAATATCGCATTATTAGGCGAAAGTAAGTTACAATTCAGTACCCTATCCTAAAGCTTGCTGTTAGGAGGGAATCTGCAGCTTGCAGTGAAAGCGCTTCCAGAGGGGAGTCTAATGAGGGCAAACATTTGATGGTAGCAGCTACCCTGCGGGAGATACTCTCTTTGCCAAAATCGCATTATTAGCCCCAGTTAAGTTACAATTCAGTACCCTATCCTAAAGCTTGCTGTTAGGAGGGAATCTGCAGCTTGCAGTGAAAGCGCTTCCAGAGGGGAGTCTAATGAGGGCAAACATTTGATGGTAGCAGCTTCCCTGCAGGAGATACTCTCTTTGCCAAAATCGCATTATTAGGCGAAAGTAAGTTACAATTCAGTACCCTATCCTAAAGCTTGCTGTTAGGAGGGAATCTGCAGCTTGCAGTGAACGCACTTCCAGAGGGGAGTCTAATGAGGGCAAACATTTGATGGTAGCAGCTTCCCTGCGGGAGATACTCTCTCTGCCAAAATCGCATTATTAGGCGAAAGTAAGTTACAATTCAGTACCCTATCCTAAAGCTTGCTGTTAGGAGGGAATCTGCAGCTTGCAGTGAAAGCGTTTCCAGAGGGGAGTCTAACGAGGGCAAACATTTGATGGTAGCAGCTTCCCTGCGGGAGATACTCTCTTTGCCAAAATCGCATTATTAGGCGAAAGTAAGTTACAATTCAGTACCCTATCCTAAAGCTTGCTGTTAGGAGGGAATCTGCAGCTTGCAGTGAAAGCGCTTCCAGAGGGGAGTCTAACGAGGGCAAACATTTGATGGTAGCAGCTTCCCTGCGGGAGATAATCTCTTTGCCAAAATCGCCTTATTAGCCGCAGATAACTTAAAATTCAGTACCCTATCCTAAAGCTTGCTGTTAGGAGGGAATCTGCAGCTTGCAGTGAAAGCGCTTCCAGAGGGGAGTCTAATGAGGGCAAATATTTGATGGTAGCAGCTTCCCTGCGGGAGATACTCTCTTTGACAAAATCGCATTATTATGCGAAAGTAAGTTTCAATTCAGTACCCTATCCTAAAGCTTGCTGTTAGGAGGGAATCTGCAGCTTGCAGTGAAAGCGCTTCTGGAGGGGAGTCTAACGAGGGCAAACGTTTGATGGTAGCAGCTTCCCTGCGGGAGATACTCTCTTTGCCAAAATCGCATTATTAGGCGAAAGTAAGTTACAATTCAGTACCCTATCCTAAAGCTTGCTGTTAGGAGGGAATCTGCAGCTTGCAGTGAAAGCACTTCCAGAGGGGAGTCTAACGAGGGCAAACATTTGATGGTTTCAGCTTCCCTGCGGTATTTAATCTCTTTTCCAATTTTGCCTTATTAGCCGCAGTTAAGATACAATTCAGTACCCTATCCTAAAGCTTGCTGTTAGGAGGGAATCTGCAGCTTGCAGTGAAAGCGCTTCCAGAGGGGAGTCTAATGAGGGCAAACATTTGATGGTAACAGCTTCCCTGCGGGAGATACTCTCTTTTACAAAATCGCATTATTAGGCGAAAGTAAGTTACAATTCAGTACCCTATCCTAGAGCTTGCTGTTAGGAGGGAATCTGCAGCTTGCAGTGAAAGCGCTTCCAGAGGGGAGTCTAATGAGGGCAAACATTTGATGGTAGCAGCTTCCCTGCGGGAGATACTCTCTTTGCCAAAATCGCATTATTAGGCGAAAGTAAGTTACAATTCAGTACCCCATCCTAAAGCTTGCTGTTAGGAGGGAATCTGCAGCTTGCAGAGAAAGCGCTTCCAGAGGGGAGTCTAACGAGGGCAAACATTTGATGGTAGAGCCTTCCCTGCGGGAGATACTCTCTTTGCCAAAATCGCATTATTAGGCGAAAGTACGTTACAATTCAGGACCCTATCCTAAAGCTTGCTGTTAGGAGGGAATCTGCAGCTTGCAGTGAAAGCGCTTCCAGAGGGGAGTCTAATGAGGGCAAACATTTGATGGTAGCAGCTTCCCTGCGGGAGATACTCTCTTTGCCAAAATCGCATTATTAGGCGAAAGTAAGTTACAATTCAGTACCCTATCCTAAAGCTTGCTGTTAGGAGGGAATCTGCAGCTTGCAGTGAAAGCGCTTCCAGAGGGGAGTCTAATGAGGGCAAACATTTGATGGTAGCAGCTTCCCTGCGGGAGATACTCTCTTTGCCAGAATCGCCCTATTAGCCGCAGTTAAGTTACTATTCAGTACCCTATGCTAAAGCTTGCTGTTAGGAGGGAATCTGCAGCTTGCGGTGAAAGCGCTTCCAGAGGGGAGTCTAATGAGGGCAAACATTTGATGGTAGCAGCTTCCCTGCGGGAGATATTCTCTTTCACAAAATCGCCTTATTAGGCGAAAGTAAGTTACAATTCAGTACCCTATCCTAAAGCTTGCTGTTAGGAGGGAATCTGCAGCTTGCAGTGAAAGCGCTTCCAGAGGGGAGTCTAAGGAGGGCAAACATTTGATGGTAGCAGCTTCCCTGCGGGAGATACTCTCTTAGCCAATATCGCCTTATAAGCCCCAGTTAAGATACAATTCAGTACACTATGCTAAAGCTTGCTGTTAGGAGGGAATCTGCAGCTTGCAGTGAAAGCGCTTCCAGAGGGGAGTCTAATGAGGGCAAACATTTGATGGTAGCAGCTTCCCTGCGGGAGATACTCTCTTTGCCATAATCGCATTATTAGGCGAAAGTAAGTTACAATTCAGTACCCTATCCTAAAGCTTGCTGTTAGGAGGGAATCTGCAGCTTGCAGTGAAAGCGCTTCCAGCGGGGAGTCTAATGAGGGCAAGCATTTGGTGGTAGCAGCTTCCCTGCGGGAGATATTCTCTTTGCCAAAATCGCCTTATTAGCCGCAGTTAAGTTACTATTCAGTACACTGTCCTACAGCTTCCTGTTAGGAGGGAATCTGCAGCTTGCAGTGAAAGTGCTTCCAGAGGGGAGTCTAATGAGGGCAAACATTTGATGGTAGCAGCTTCCCTGCGGGAGATACTCTCTTTGCCAAAATCGCATTATTAGGCGAAAGTAAGTTACAATTCAGTACCCTATCCTAAAGCTTGCTGTTAGGAGGGAATCTGCAGCTTGCAGTGAAAGCGCTTCCAGAGGGGAGTCTAACGAGGGCAAACATTTGATCGTAGCAGCTGCCCTGCGGGAGATACTCTCTTTGCCAAAATCGCATTATTAGGCGAAAGTAAGTTACAATTCAGTACCCTATCCTAAAGCTTGCTGTTAGGAGGGAATCTGCAGCTTGCAGTGAAAGCGCTTCCAGAGGGGAGTCTAATGAGGGCAAATATTTGATGGTAACAGCTTCCCTGCGGGAGATATACTCTTTGCCAAAATCGCCTTATTAGCCGCAGTTAAGTTACAATTCAGTACACTGTCCTACAGCTTGCTGTTAGGAGGGAATCTGCAGCTTGCAGTGAAAGTGCTTCCAGAGGGGAGTCTAATGAGGGGAAGCATTTGATGGTAGCAGCTTCCCTGCGGGAGATACTCTCTTTGCCAAAATCGCATTATTAGGTGAAAGTAAGATACAATTCAGTACCCTATCCTAAAGCTTGCTGTTAGGAGGGAATCTGCAGCTTGCAGTGAAAGCGCTTCCAGAGGGGAGTCTAACGAGGGCAAATATTTGATGGTAGCAGCTTCCCTGCGGGAGATACTCTCTTTGCCAAAATCGCATTATTAGGCGAAAGTAAGATACAATTCAGTACCCTATCCTAAAGCTTGCTGTTAGGAGGGAATCTGCAGCTTGCAGTGAAAGCACTTCCAGAGGGGAGTCTAATGAGGGCAAACATTTGATGGTAGCAGCTTCCCTGCGGGAGATATTCTATTTGCCAAAATCGCCTTATTAGCCGCTGTGAAGATACAATTCAGTACACTGTATTACAGCTTGCTGTTAGGAGGGAATCTGCAGCTTGCAGTGAAAGTGCTTCCAGAGGGGATTCTAATGAGGGGAAACATTTGATGGTAGCAGCTTCCCTGCGGGAGATACTCTCTTTGCCAAAATCGCATTATTAGGCGAAAGTAAGTTACAATTCAGTACCCTATCCTAAAGCTTGCTGTTAGGAGGGAATCTGCAGCTTGCAGTGAAAGCGCTTCCAGAGGGGAGTCTAATGAGGGCAAACATTTGATGGTAGCAGCTTCCCTGCGGGAGATACTCTCTTTGCCAAAATCGCATTATTAGGCGAAAGTAAGTTACAATTCAGTACCCTATCCTAAAGCTTGCTGTTAGGAGGGAATCTGCAGCTTGCAGTGAAAGCGCTTCCAGAGGGGAGTCTAACGAGGGCAAACATTTGACGGTAGCAGCTTCCCTGCGGGAGATACTCTCTTTGCCAAAAACGCCTTATGAGCCGCAGTTAAGTTACAATTCAGTACCCTATCCTAAAGCTTGCTGTTAGGAGGGAATCTGCAGCTTGCAGTGAAAGCGCTTCCAGAGGGGAGTCTAAGGAGGGCAAACATTTGATGGTAGCAGCTTCCCTGCGGGAGATACTCTCTTTGCCAAAATCGCATTATTAGGCGAAAGTAAGTTACAATTCAGTACCCTATCCTAAAGCTTGCTGTTAGGAGGGAATCTGCAGCTTGCAGTGAAAGCACTTCCAGAGGGGAGTCTAATGAGGGCAAACATTTGATGGTAGCAGCTTCCCTGCGGGAGATACTCTCTTTGCCAAAATCGCATTATTAGGCGAAAGTAAGTTACAATTCAGTACCTTATCCTAAAGCTTGCTGTTAGGAGGGAATCTGCAGCTTGCAGTGAAAGCGCTTCCAGAGGGGAGTCTAATGAGGGCAAACATTTGATGGTAGCAGCTTCCCTGCGGGAGATAGTCTCTTTGCCAAAATCGCATTATCAGGCGAAAGTAAGTTACAATTCAGTACCCTATCCTAAAGCTTGCTGTTAGGAGGGAATCTGCAGCTTGCAGTGAAAGCGCTTCCAGAGGGGAGTGTAATGAGGGCAAACATTTGATGGTAGCAGCTTCCCTGCGGGAGATACTCTCTTTGCCAAAATCGCATTATTAGGCGAAAGTAAGTTACAATTCAGTACCCCATCCTAAAGCTTGCTGTTAGGAGGGAATCTGCAGCTTGCAGTGAAAGCACTTCCAGAGGGAAGTCTAACGAGGGCAAACATTTGATGGTAGCAGCTTCCCTGCGGGAGATACTCTCTTTGCCAAAATCGCATTATTAGGTGAAAGTAAGTTACAATTCAGTACCCTATCCTAAAGCTTGCTGTTAGGAGGGAATCTGCAGCTTGCAGTGAAAGCGCTTCCAGAGGGGAGTCTAATGAGGGCAAATATTTGATGGTAGCAGCTTCCCTGCGGGAGATACTCTCTTTGCCAAAATCGCATTATTAGGCGAAAGTAAGTTACAATTCAGTACACTATCCTAAAGCTTGCTGTTAGGAGGGAATCTGCAGCTTGAAGTGAAA
This sequence comes from Phaenicophaeus curvirostris, assembly GCF_032191515.1. NCBI lineage: Eukaryota > Metazoa > Chordata > Aves > Cuculiformes > Cuculidae > Phaenicophaeus > Phaenicophaeus curvirostris. The sequence continues at coordinate 57,693 of NW_027206848.1, forward strand.
GCACTTCCAGAGGGGAGTCTAATGAGGGCAAGCATTTGATGGTAGCAGCTTCCCTGCGGGAGATATTCTCTTTGCCATAATCGCCTTATTAGCCGCAGTTAAGTTACAATTCAGTACACTGTCCTACAGCTTGCTGTTAGGAGGGAATCTGCAGCTTGCAGTGAAAGTGCTTCCAGAGGGGAGTCTAATGAGGGCAAACATTTGATGGTAGCATCTTCCCTGCGGGAGATACTCTCTTTGCCAAAATCGCATTATTAGGCGAAAGTAAGTTACAATTCAGTACCCTATGCTAAAGCTTGCTGTTAGGAGGGAATCTGCAGCTTGCAGTGAAAGCGCTTCCAGAGGGGAGTCTAATGAGGGCAAACATTTGATGGTAGCTGCTTTCCTGCCGGAGATACTCTCTTTGCAAAAATCTCATTATTATGCGAAAGTAAGTTACAATTCAGTACCCTATCCTAAAGCTTGCTGTTAGGAGGGAATCTGCAGCTTGCAGTGAAAGAGCTTCCAGAGGGGAGTCTAACGAGGGCAAACATTTGATGGTAGCAGCTTCCCTGCGGGAGATACTCTCTTTGCCAAAATCGCATTATTAGGCGAAAGTAAGTTACAATTCAGTACCCTATCCTAAAGCTTGCTGTTAGGAGGGAATCTGCAGCTTGCAGTGAAAGCACTTCCAGAGGGGAGTCTAATGAGGGCAAACATTTGATGGTAGCAGCTTCCCTGCGGGAGATATTCTATTTGCCAAAATCTCCTTATTAGCCGCTGTTAAGATACAATTCAGTACACTGTATTACAGCTTGCTGTTAGGAGGGAATCTGCAGCTTGCAGTGAAAGTGCTTCCAGAGGGGATTCTAATGAGGGGAAACATTTGATGGTAGCAGCTTCCCTGCGGGAGATACTCTCTTTGCCAAAATCGCATTATTAGGCGAAAGTAAGTTACAATTCAGTACCCTATCCTAAAGCTTGCTGTTAGGAGGGAATCTGCAGCTTGCAGTGAAAGCGCTTCCAGAGGGGAGTCTAATGAGGGCAAACATTTGATGGTAGCAGCTTCCCTGCGGGAGATACTCTCTTTGCCAAAATCGCATTATTAGGCGAAAGTAAGTTACAATTCAGTACCCTATCCTAAAGCTTGCTGTTAGGAGGGAATCTGCAGCTTGCAGTGAAAGCGCTTCCAGAGGGGAGTCTAACGAGGGCAAACATTTGACGGTAGCAGCTTCCCTGCGGGAGATACTCTCTTTGCCAAAAACGCCTTATGAGCCGCAGTTAAGTTTCAATTCAGTACCCTATCCTAAAGCTTGCTGTTAGGAGGGAATCTGCAGCTTGCAGTGAAAGCGCTTCCAGAGGGGAGTCTAAGGAGGGCAAACATTTGATGGTAGCAGCTTCCCTGCGGGAGATACTCTCTTTGCCAAAATCGCGTTATTAGGCGAAAGTAAGTTACAATTCAGTACCCTATCCTAAAGCTTGCTGTTAGGAGGGAATCTGCAGCTTGCAGTGAAAGCACTTCCAGAGGGGAGTCTAATGAGGGCAAACATTTGATGGTAGCAGCTTCCCTGCGGGAGATACTCTCTTTGCCAAAATCGCATTATTATGCGAAAGTAAGTTACAATTCAGTACCCTATCCTAAAGCTTGCTGTTAGGAGGGAATCTGCAGCTTGCAGTGAAAGCGCTTCCAGAGGGGAGTCTAACGAGGGCAAACATTTGATGGTAGCAGCTGCCCTGCGGGAGATACTCTCTTTGCCAAAATCGCATTATTAGGCGAAAGTAAGTTACAATTCAGTACCCTATCCTAAAGCTTGCTCTTAGGAGGGAATCTGCAGCTTGCAGTGAAAGCGCTTCCAGAGGGGAGTCTAATGAGGGCAAATATTTGATGGTAACAGCTTCCCTGCGGGAGATAATCTCTTTGCCAAAATCGCCTTATTAGCCGCAGTTAAGTTACAATTCAGGACCCTATCCTAAAACTTGCTGTTAGGAGGGAATCTGCAGCTTGCAGTGAAAGCGCTTCCAGAGGGGAGTGTAATGAGGGCAAACATTTGATGGTAGCAGCTTCCCTGCGGGAGATACTCTCTTTGCCAAAATCGCATTATTAGGCGAAAGTAAGTTACAATTCAGTACCCCATCCTAAAGCTTGCTGTTAGGAGGGAATCTGCAGCTTGCAGTGAAAGCACTTCCAGAGGGAAGTCTAACGAGGGCAAACATTTGATGGTAGCAGCTTCCCTGCGGGAGATACTCTCTTTGCCAAAATCGCATTATTAGGTGAAAGTAAGTTACAATTCAGTACCCTATCCTAAAGCTTGCTGTTAGGAGGGAATCTGCAGCTTGCAGTGAAAGCGCTTCCAGAGGGGAGTCTAATGAGGGCAAATATTTGATGGTAGCAGCTTCCCTGCGGGAGATACTCTCTTTGCCAAAATCGCATTATTAGGCGAAAGTAAGTTACAATTCAGTACACTATCCTAAAGCTTGCTGTTAGGAGGGAATCTGCAGCTTGAAGTGAAAGCACTTCCAGAGGGGAGTCTAATGAGGGCAAGCATTTGATGGTAGCAGCTTCCCTGCGGGAGATATTCTCTTTGCCAAAATCGCCTTATTAGCCGCAGTTAAGTTACAATTCAGTACACTGTCCTACAGCTTGCTGTTAGGAGGGAATCTGCAGCTTGCAGTGAAAGTGCTTCCAGAGGGGAGTCTAATGAGGGCAAACATTTGATGGTAGCATCTTCCCTGCGGGAGATACTCTCTTTGCCAAAATCGCATTATTAGGCGAAAGTAAGTTACAATTCAGTACCCTATGCTAAAGCTTGCTGTTAGGAGGGAATCTGCAGCTTGCAGTGAAAGAGCTTCCAGAGGGGAGTCTAACGAGGGCAAACATTTGATGGTAGCAGCTTCCCTGCGGGTGATACTCTCTTTGCCAAAATCGCATTATTAGGCGAAAGTAAGTTACAATTCAGTACCCTATCCTAAAGCTTGCTGTTAGGAGGGAATCTGCAGCTTGCAGTGAAAGCGCTTCCAGAGGGGAGTCTAATGAGGGCAAATATTTGATGGTAGCAGCTTCCCTGCGGGAGATACTCTCTTTGCCAAATTCGCATTATTAGGCGAAAGTAAGTTACAATTCAGTACCCTATCCTAAAGCTTGCTGTTAGGAGGGAATCTGCAGCTTGCAGTGAAAGCGCTTCCAGAGGGGAGTCTAATGAGGGGAAGCATTTGATGGTAGCAGCTTCCCTGCGGGAGATACTCTCTTTGCCAAAATCGCATTATTAGGCGAAAGTAAGTTACAATTCAGTATCCTATCCTAAAGCTTGCTATTAGGAGGGAATCTGCAGCTTGCAGTGAAAGCGCTTCCAGAGGGGAGTCTAATGAGGGCAAACATTTGATGGTAGCAGCTTCCCTGCGGGAGTTATTCTCTTTGCCAAAATCGCCTTATTAGCCGCAGTTAAGTTACAATTCAGTACCCTATCCTAAAGCTTGCTGTTAGGAGGGAATCTGCAGCTTGCAGTGAAAGCGCTTCCAGAGGGTAGTCTAACGAGGGCAAACATTTGATGGTATCCGCTTCACTGCGGGAGATTCTCTCTTTGCCAAAATCGCGTTATTAGGCGAAAGTAAGTTACAATTCAGTACACTATCCTAAAGCTTGCTGTTAGGAGGGAATCTGCAGCTTGCAGTGAAAGCGCTTCCAGAGGGGAGTCTAATGAGGGCAAACATTTGATGGTAGCAGCTTCCCTGCGGGAGATATTCTCTTTGCCAAAATATCATTATTAGCCGCAGTTAAGTTACAATTCAGTACCCTATCCTAAAGCTTGCTGTTAGGAGGGAATCTGCAGCTTGCAGTGAAAGCGCTTCCAGAGGGGAGTCTAACGAGGGCAAACATTTGATGGTATCCGCTTCCCTGCGGGAGATTCTCTCTTTGCCAAAATCGCATTATTAGGCGAAAGTAAGTTACAATTCAGTACCCTATCCTAAAGCTTGCTGTTAGGAGGGAATCTGCAGCTTGCAGTGAAAGCGCTTCCAGAGGGGAGTCTAATGAGGGCAAACATTTGATGGTAGCAGCTTCCCTGCGGGAGATATTCTCTTTGCCAAAATATCATTATTAGCCGCAGTTAAGTTACAATTCAGTACCCTATCCTAAAGCTTGCTGTTAGGAGGGAATCTGCAGCTTGCAGTGAAAGCGCTTCCAGAGGGGAGTCTAACGAGGGCAAACATTTGATGGTAGCAGCTTCCCTGCGGGAGATACTCTCTTTCCCAAAATCGCATTATTAGGCGAAAGTAAGTTACAATTCAGTACCCTATCCTAAAGCTTGCTGTTAGGAGGGAATCTGCAGCTTGCAGTGAAAGCGCTTCCAGAGGGGAGTCTAATGAGGGCAAACATTTGATGGTAGCAGCTTCCCTGCGGGAGATATTCTCTTTGCCAAAATCGCCTTATTAGCCGCAGATAAGTTACAATTCAGTACCCTATCCTAAAGCTTGCTGTTAGGAGGGAATCTGCAGCTTGCAGTGAAAGCGCTTCCAGAGGGGAGTCTAACGAGGGCAAACGTTTGATGGTAGCAGCTTCCCTGCGGGAGATACTCTCTTTGCCAAAATCGCATTATTAGGCGAAAGTAAGTTACAATTCAGTACCCTATCCTAAAGCTTGCTGTTAGGAGGGAATCTGCAGCTTGCAGTGAAAGCGCTTCCAGAGGGGAGTCTAATGAGGGCAAACATTTGATGTTAGCAGCTTCCCTGCGGGAGATACTCTCTTTGCCAAAATCGCCTTATTAGCCGCAGTTAAGTTACAATTCAGTACCCTATCCTAAAGCTTGCTGTTAGGAGGGAATCTGCAGCTTGCAGTGAAAGCGCTTCCAGAGGGGAGTCTAATGAGGGCAAACATTTGATGGTAGCAGCTTCCCTGCGGGAGATACTCTCTTTGCCAAAATCGCATTATTAGGCGAAAGTAAGTTACAATTCAGTACCCTATCCTAAAGCTTGCTGTTAGGAGGGAATCTGCAGCTTGCAGTGAAAGCACTTCCAGAGGGGAGTCTAATGAGGGCAAACATTTGATGGTAGCAGCTTCCCTGCGGGAGATACTCTCTTTGCCAAAACCGCCTTATTATCCGCAGTTAAGTTACAATTCAGTACCCTATCCTAAATCTTGCTGTTAGGAGGGAATCTGCAGCTTGCAGTGAAAGCGCTTCCAGAGGGGAGTCTAATGAGGGCAAACATTTGATGGTAGCAGCTTCCCTGCGGGAGATAGTCTCTTTTCCAAAATCGCATTATTAGGCGAAAGTAAGTTACAATTCAGTACCCTATCCTAAAGCTTGCTGTTAGGAGGGAATCTGCAGCTTGCAGTGAAAGCGCTTCCAGAGGGGAGTCTAACGAGGGCAAACATTTGATGGTAGCAGCTTCCCTGCGGGAGATACTCTCTTTGCCAAAATCACATTATTAGGCGAAAGTAAGTTACAATTCAGTACCCTATCCTAAAGCTTGCTGTTAGGAGGGAATCTGCAGCTTGCAGTGAAAGCGCTTCCAGAGGGGAGTCTAATGAGGGCAAACATTTGATGGTAGCAGCTTCCCTGCGGGAGATAATCTCTTTGCCAAAACCGCCTTATTATCCGCAGTTAAGTTACAATTCAGGACCCTATCCTAAAGCTTGCTGTTAGGAGGGAATCTGCAGCTTGCAGTGAAAGCGCTTCCAGAGGGGAGTCTAATGAGGGCAAACATTTGATGGTAGCAGCTTCCCTGTGGGAGATATTCTCTTTGCCAAATTCGCCTTATTAGCCGCAGTTAAGATACAATTCAGTACCCTATCCTAAAGCTTGCTGTTAGGAGGGAATCTGCAGCTTGAAGTGAACGCACTTCCAGAGGGGAGTCTAATGAGGGCAAGCATTTGATGGTAGCAGCTTCCCTGCGGGAGATATTCTCTTTGCCAAAATCGCCTTATTAGCCGCAGTTAAGTTACAATTCAGTACACTGTCCTACAGCTTGCTGTTAGGAGGGAATCTGCAGCTTGCAGTGAAAGTGCTTCCAGAGGGGAGTCTAATGAGGGCAAACATTTGATGGTAGCATCTTCCCTGCGGGAGATACTCTCTTTGCCAAAATCGCATTATTAGGCGAAAGTAAGTTACAATTCAGTACCCTATCCTAAAGCTTGCTGTTAGGAGGGAATCTGCAGCTTGCAGTGAAAGCGCTTCCAGAGGGGAGTCTAATGAGGGCAAATATTTGATGGTAGCAGCTTCCCTGCGGGAGATACTCTCTTTGCCAAAATCGCATTATTAGGCGAAAGTAAGTTACAATTCAGTACCCTATCCTAAAGCTTGCTGTTAGGAGGGAATCTGCAGCTTGCAGTGAAAGCGCTTCCAGAGGGGAGTCTAATGAGGGCAAACATTTGATGGTAGCAGCTTCCCTGCGGGAGATATTCTCTTTGCCGAAATCGCCTTATTAGCCGCAGATAAGTTACAATTCAGTACCCTATCCTAAAGCTTGCTGTTAGGAGGGAATCTGCAGCTTGCAGTGAAAGCGCTTCCAGAGGGGAGTCTAACGAGGGCAAACGTTTGATGGTAGCAGCTTCCCTGCGGGAGATACTCTCTTTGCCAAAATCGCATTATTAGGCGAAAGTAAGTTACAATTCAGTACCCTATCCTAAAGCTTGCTGTTAGGAGGGAATCTGCAGCTTGCAGTGAAAGCGCTTCCAGAGGGGAGTCTAATGAGGGCAAACATTTGATGTTAGCAGCTTCCCTGCGGGAGATACTCTCTTTGCCAAAATCGCCTTATTTGCCGCAGTTAAGTTACAATTCAGTACCCTATCCTAAAGCTTGCTGTTAGGAGGGAATCTGCAGCTTGCAGTGAAAGCGCTTCCAGAGGGGAGTCTAATGAGGGCAAACATTTGATGGTAGCAGCTTCCCTGCGGGAGATACTCTCTTTGCCAAAATCGCATTATTAGGCGAAAGTAAGTTACAATTCAGTACACTATCCTAAAGCTTGCTGTTAGGAGGGAATCTGCAGCTTGCAGTGAAAGCGCTTCCAGAGGGGAGTCTAATGAGGGCAAACATTTGATGGTAGCAGCTTCCCTGCGGGAGATACTCTCTTTGCCAAAATCGCCTTATTATCCGCAGTTAAGTTACAATTCAGTACCCTATCCTAAAGCTTGCTGTTAGGAGGGAATCTGCAGCTTGCAGTGAAAGCGCTTCCAGAGGGGAGTCTAATGAGGGCAAACATTTGATGGTAGCAGCTTCCCTGCGGGAGATAGTCTCTTTTCCAAAATCGCATTATTAGGCGAAAGTAAGTTACAATTCAGTACCCTATCCTAAAGCTTGCTGTTAGGAGGGAATCTGCAGCTTGCAGTGAAAGCGCTTCCAGAGGGGAGTCTAACGAGGGCAAACATTTGATGGTAGCAGCTTCCCTGCGGGAGATACTCTCTTTGCCAAAATCGCATTATTAGGCGAAAGTAAGTTACAATTCAGTACACTATCCTAAAGCTTGCTGTTAGGAGGGAATCTGCAGCTTGCAGTGAAAGCGCTTCCAGAGGGGAGTCTAATGAGGGCAAACATTTGATGGTAGCAGCTGCCCTGCGGGAGATACTCTCTTTGCCAAAATCGCATTATTAGGCGAAAGTAAGTTACAATTCAGTACCCTATCCTAAAGCTTGCTGTTAGGAGGGAATCTGCAGCTTGCAGTGAAAGCGCTTCCAGAGGGGAGTCTAATGAGGGCAAACGTTTGATGGTAGCAGCTTCCCTGCGGGAGATACTCTCTTTGCCAAAATCGCATTATTAGGCGAAAATACGTTACAATTCAGTACCCTATCCTAAAGCTTGCTGTTAGGAGGGAATCTGCAGCTTGCAGTGAAAGCGCTTCCAGAGGGGAGTCTAATGAGGGCAAACATTTGATGGTAGCAGCTTCCCTGCGGGAGATAATCTCTTTGCCAAAATCGCATTATTATCCGCAGTTAAGTTACAATTCAGGACCCTATCCTAAAGCTTGCTGTTAGGAGGGAATCTGCAGCTTGCAGTGAAAGCGCTTCCAGAGGGGAGTCTAATGAGGGCAAACATTTGATGGTAGCAGCTTCCCTGTGGGAGATATTCTCTTTGCCATAATCGCCTTATTAGCCGCAGTTAAGATACAATTCAGTACCCTATCCTAAAGCTTGCTGTTAGGAGGGAATCTGCAGCTTGCAGTGAAAGCGCTTCCAGAGGGTAGTCTAATGAGGGCAAACATTTGATGTTAGCAGCTTCCCTGCGGGAGATACTCTCTTTGCCAAAATCGCAATATTATGCGAAAGTAAGTTTCAATTCAGTACCCTATCCTAAAGCTTGCTGTTAGGAGGGAATCTGCAGCTTGCAGTGAAAGCGCTTCCAGAGGGGAGTCTAACGAGGGAAAACGTTTGATGGTAGCAGCTTCCCTGCGGGAGATACTCTCTTTGCCAAAATCGTCTTATTAGCCGCAGTTAAGTTACAATTCAGTACCCTATCCTAAAGCTTGCTGTTAGGAGGGAATCTGCAGCTTGCAGTGAAAGCGCTTCCAGAGGGGAGTCTAACGAGGGCAAACTTTTGATGGTAGCAGCTTCCCTGCGGGAGATACTCTCTTTGCCAAAATCGCATTATTAGGCGAAAGTAAGTTACAATTCAGTACCCTATCCTAAAGCTTGCTGTTAGGAGGGAATCTGCAGCTTGCAGTGAAAGTGCTTCCAGAGGGGAGTCTAATGAGGGCAAACATTTGATGGTAGCAGCTTCCCTGCGGGAGATACTCTCTCCGACAAAATCGCCTTATTATCCGCAGTTAAGTTACAATTCAGTACCCTATCCTAAAGCTTGCTGTTAGGAGGGAATCTGCAGCTTGCAGTGAAAGCGCTTCCAGAGGAGAGTCTAATGAGGGCAAATATTTGATGGTAGCAGCTTCCCTGCTGGAGATACTCTTTTTTCCAAAATCGCATTATTAGGCGAAAGTAAGTTACAATTCAGTACCCTATCCTAAAGCTTGCTGTTAGGAGGGAATCTGCAGCTTGCAGTGAAAGCGCTTCCAGAGGGGAGTCTAATGAGGGCAAACATTTGATGGTAGCAGCTTCCCTGCGGGAGATACTCTCTTTGCCAAAATCGCATTATTAGGCGAAAGTAAGTTACAATTCAGTACCCTATCCTAAAGCTTGCTGTTAGGAGGGAATCTGCAGCTTGCAGTGAAAGCGCTTCCAGAGGGGAGTCTAATGAGGGCAAACATTTGATGGTAGTAGCTTCCCTGCGGGAGATACTCTCTTTGCCAAAATCGTCTTATTAGCCGCAGTTAAGATACAATTCATTACCCTATCCTAAAGCTTGCTGTTAGGAGGGAATCTGCAGCTTGCAGTGAAAGCGCTTCCAGAGGGGAGTCTAATGAGGGCAAATATTTTATGGTAGCAGCTGCCCTGCGGGAGATACTCTCTTTGCCAAAATCGCATTATTAGGCGAAAGTAAGTTACAATTCAGTACCCCATCCTAAAGCTTGCTGTTAGGAGGGAATCTGCAGCTTGCAGAGAAAGCGCTTCCAGAGGGGAGTCTAACGAGGGCAAACGTTTGATGGTAGCAGCTTCCCTGCGGGAGATACTCTCTTTGCCGAAATCGCATTATTAGGCGAAAGTAAGTTACAATTCAGTACCCTATCCTAAAGCTTGCTGTTAGGAGGGAATCTGCAGCTTGCAGTGAAAGCGCTTCCAGAGGGGAGTCTAATGAGGGCAAACGTTTGATGGTAGCAGCTTCCCTGCGGGAGATACTCTCTTTGCCAAAATCGCATTATTAGGCGAAAATACGTTACAATTCAGTACCCTATCCTAAAGCTTGCTGTTAGGAGGGAATCTGCAGCTTGCAGTGAAAGCGCTTCCAGAGGGGAGTCTAATGAGGGCAAGCATTTGATGGTAGCAGCTTCCCTGCGGGAGATATTCTCTTTGCCAAAATCGCCTTATTAGCCGCAGTTAAGTTACAATTCAGTACCCTATCCTAAAGCTTGCTGTTAGGAGGGAATCTGCAGCTTGCAGTGAAAGCGCTTCCAGAGGGGAGTCTAATGAGGGCAAACATTTGATGGTAGCAGCTTCCCTGCGGGAGATACTCTCTTTGCCAAAATCGCATTATTAGGCGAAAGTAAGTTACAATTCAGTACCCTATCCTAAAGCTTGCTGTTAGGAGGGAATCTGCAGCTTGCAGTGAAAGCGCTTCCAGAGGGGAGTCTAATGAGGGCAAACATTTGATGGTAGCAGCTTCCCTGCGGGAGATAATCTCTTTGCCAAAACCGCCTTATTATCCGCAGTTAAGTTACAATTCAGGACCCTATCCTAAAGCTTGCTGTTAGGAGGGAATCTGCAGCTTGCAGTGAAAGCGCTTCCAGAGGGGAGTCTAATGAGGGCAAACATTTGATGGTAGCAGCTTCCCTGCGGGAGATATTCTCTTTGCCAAATTCGCCTTATTAGCCGCAGTTAAGATACAATTCAGTACCCTATCCTAAAGCTTGCTGTTAGGAGGGAATCTGCAGCTTGCAGTGAAAGCGCTTCCAGAGGGTAGTCTAATGAGGGCAAACATTTGATGTTAGCAGCTTCCCTGCGGGAGATACTCTCTTTGCCAAAATCGCAATATTATGCGAAAGTAAGTTTCAATTCAGTACCCTATCCTAAAGCTTGCTGTTAGGAGGGAATCTGCAGCTTGCAGTGAAAGCGCTTCCAGAGGGGAGTCTAACGAGGGCAAACGTTTGATGGTAGCAGCTTCCCTGCGGGAGATACTCTCTTTGCCAAAATCGTCTTATTAGCCGCAGTTAAGTTACAATTCAGTACCCAATCCTAAAGCTTGCTGTTAGGAGGGAATCTGCAGCTTGCAGTGAAAGCGCTTCCAGAGGGGAGTCTAATGAGGGCAAATATTTTATGGTAGCAGCTGCCCTGCGGGAGATACTCTCTTTGCCAAAATCGCATTATTAGGCGAAAGTAAGTTACAATTCAGTACCCCATCCTAAAGCTTGCTGTTAGGAGGGAATCTGCAGCTTGCAGAGAAAGCGCTTCCAGAGGGGAGTCTAACGAGGGCAAACGTTTGATGGTAGCAGCTTCCCTGCGGGAGATACTCTCTTTGCCAAAATCGCATTATTAGGCGAAAGTAAGTTACAATTCAGTACCCTATCCTAAAGCTTGCTGTTAGGAGGGAATCTGCAGCTTGCAGTGAAAGCGCTTCCAGAGGGTAGTCTAATGAGGGCAAACATTTGATGTTAGCAGCTTCCCTGCGGGAGATACTCCCTTTGCCAAAATCGCAATATTATGCGAAAGTAAGTTTCAATTCAGTACCCTATCCTAAAGCTTGCTGTTAGGAGGGAATCTGCAGCTTGCAGTGAAAGCACTTCCAGAGGGGAGTCTAACGAGGGCAAACGTTTGATGGTAGCAGCTTCCCTGCGGGAGATACTCTCTTTGCCAAAATCGTCTTATTAGCCGCAGTTAAGTTACAATTCAGTACCCAATCCTAAAGCTTGCTGTTAGGAGGGAATCTGCAGCTTGCAGTGAAAGCGCTTCCAGAGGGGAGTCTAATGAGGGCAAATATTTTATGGTAGCAGCTGCCCTGCGGGAGATACTCTCTTTGCCAAAATCGCATTATTAGGCGAAAGTAAGTTACAATTCAGTACCCCATCCTAAAGCTTGCTGTTAGGAGGGAATCTGCAGCTTGCAGAGAAAGCGCTTCCAGAGGGGAGTCTAACGAGGGCAAACGTTTGATGGTAGCAGCTTCCCTGCGGGAGATACTCTCTTTGCCAAAATCGCATTATTAGGCGAAAGTAAGTTACAATTCAGTACCCTATCCTAAAGCTTGCTGTTAGGAGGGAATCTGCAGCTTGCAGTGAAAGCGCTTCCAGAGGGGAGTCTAATGAGGGCAAACATTTGATGGTAGCAGCTTCCCTGCGGGAGATACTCTCTTTGCCAAAATCGTATTATTATCAGCAGTTAAGTTACAATTCAGGACCCTATCCTAAAGCTTGCTGTTAGGAGGGAATCTGCAGCTTGCAGTGAAAGCGCTTCCAGAGGGTAGTCTAATGAGGGCAAACATTTGATGTTAGCAGCTTCCCTGCGGGAGATACTCTCTTTGCCAAAATCGCAATATTATGCGAAAGTAAGTTTCAATTCAGTACCCTATCCTAAAGCTTGCTGTTAGGAGGGAATCTGCAGCTTGCAGTGAAAGCGCTTCCAGAGGGGAGTCTAACGAGGGCAAACGTTTGATGGTAGCAGCTTCCCTGCGGGAGATACTCTCTTTGCCAAAATCGTCTTATTAGCCGCAGTTAAGTTACAATTCAGTACCCTTTCCTAAAGCTTGCTGTTAGGAGGGAATCTGCAGCTTGCAGTGAAAGCGCTTCCAGAGGGGAGTCTAATGAGGGCAAACGTTTGATGGTAGCAGCTTCCCTGCGGGAGATACTCTCTTTGCCAAAATCGCATTATTAGGCGAAAGTAAGTTACAATTCAGTACCCTATCCTAAAGCTTGCTGTTAGGAGGGAATCTGCAGCTTGCAGTGAAAGTGCTTCCAGAGGGGAGTCTAATGAGGGCAAACATTTGATGGTAGCAGCTTCCCTGCGGGAGATACTCTCTTTGCCAAAATCGCATTATTAGGCGAAAGTAAGTTACAATTCAGTACTCTATCCTAAAGCTTGCTGTTAGGAGGGAATCTGCAGCTTGCAGTGAAAGAGCTTCCAGAGGGGAGTCTAATGAGGGCAAACATTTGATGGTAGCAGCTTCCCTGCGGGAGATACTCTCTTTGCCAAAATCGCCTTATTATCCGCAGTTAAGTTACAATTCAGTACCCTATCCTAAAGCTTGCTGTTAGGAGGGAATCTGCAGCTTGCAGTGAAAGCGCTTCCAGAGGAGAGTCTAATGAGGGCAAATATTTGATGGTAGCAGCTTCCCTGCTGGAGATACTCTTTTTTCCAAAATCGCATTATTAGGCGAAAGTAAGTTACAATTCAGTACCCTATCCTAAAGCTTGCTGTTAGGAGGGAATCTGCAGCTTGCAGTGAAAGCGCTTCCAGAGGGGAGTCTAATGAGGGCAAACATTTGATGGTAGCAGCTTCCCTGCGGGAGATACTCTCTTTGCCAAAATCGCATTATTAGGCGAAAGTAAGTTACAATTCAGTACTCTATCCTAAAGCTTGCTGTTAGGAGGGAATCTGCAGCTTGCAGTGAAAGCGCTTCCAGAGGGGAGTCTAATGAGGGCAAACATTTGATGGTAGTAGCTTCCCTGCGGGAGATACTCTCTTTGCCAAAATCGTCTTATTAGCCGCAGTTAAGATACAATTCATTACCCTATCCTAAAGCTTGCTGTTAGGAGGGAATCTGCAGCTTGCAGTGAAAGCGCTTCCAGAGGGGAGTCTAATGAGGGCAAATATTTTATGGTAGCAGCTGCCCTGCGGGAGATACTCTCTTTGCCAAAATCGCATTATTAGGCGAAAGTAAGTTACAATTCAGTACACTTTCCTAAAGATTGCTGTTAGGAGGGAATCTGCAGCTTGCAGTGAAAGCACTTCCAGAGGGGAGTCTAACGAGGGCAAACGTTTGATGGTAGCAGCTTCCCTGCGGGAGATACTCTCTTTGCCAAAATCGCTTTTAGGCGAAAATACGTTACAATTCAGGACCCTATCCTACAGCTTGCTGTTAGGAGGGAATCTGCAGCTTGCAGTGAAAGCGCTTCCAGAGGGGAGTCTAATGAGGGCAAGCATTTGATGGTAGCAGCTTCCCTGCGGGAGATATTCTCTTTGCCAAAATCGCCTTATTAGCCGCAGTTAAGTTACAATTCAGTACCCTATCCTAAAGCTTGCTGTTAGGAGGGAATCTGCAGCTTGCAGTGAAAGCGCTTCCAGAGGGGAGTCTAATGAGGGCAAACATTTGATGGTAGCAGCTTCCCTGCGGGAGATACTCTCTTTGCCAAAATCGCATTATTAGGCGAAAGTAAGTTACAATTCAGTACCCTATCCTAAAGCTTGCTGTTAGGAGGGAATCTGCAGCTTGCAGTGAAAGCGCTTCCAGAGGGGAGTCTAATGAGGGCAAACATTTGATGGTAGCAGCTTCCCTGCGGGAGATAATCTCTTTGCCAAAATCGCATTATTATCCGCAGTTAAGTTACAATTCAGGACCCTATCCTAAAGCTTGCTGTTAGGAGGGAATCTGCAGCTTGCAGTGAAAGCGCTTCCAGAGGGGAGTCTAATGAGGGCAAACATTTGATGGTAGCAGCTTCCCTGTGGGAGATATTCTCTTTGCCATAATCGCCTTATTAGCCGCAGTTAAGATACAGTTCAGTACCCTATCCTAAAGCTTGCTGTTAGGAGGGAATCTGCAGCTTGCAGTGAAAGCGCTTCCAGAGGGTAGTCTAATGAGGGCAAACATTCGATGTTAGCAGCTTCCCTGCGGGAGATACTCTCTTTGCCAAAATCGCAATATTATGCGAAAGTAAGTTTCAATTCAGTACCCTATCCTAAAGCTTGCTGTTAGGAGGGAATCTGCAGCTTGCAGTGAAGCGCTTCCAGAGGGGAGTCTAACGAGGGCAAACGTTTGATGGTAGCAGCTTCCCTGCGGGAGATACTCTCTTTGCCAAAATCGTCTTATTAGCCGCAGTTAAGTTACAATTCAGTACCCTATCCTAAAGCTTGCTGTTAGGAGGGAATCTGCAGCTTGCAGTGAAAGCGCTTCCAGAGGGGAGTCTAACGAGGGCAAACGTTTGATGGTAGCAGCTTCCCTGCGGGAGATACTCTCTTTGCCAAAATCGCATTATTAGGCGAAAGTAAGTTACAATTCAGTACCCTATCCTAAAGCTTGCTGTTAGGAGGGAATCTGCAGCTTGCAGTGAAAGTGCTTCCAGAGGGGAGTCTAATGAGGGCAAACATTTGATGGTAGCAGCTTCCCTGCGGGAGATACTCTCTTTGCCAAAATCGCATTATTAGGCGAAAGTAAGTTACAATTCAGTACTCTATCCTAAAGCTTGCTGTTAGGAGGGAATCTGCAGCTTGCAGTGAAAGAGCTTCCAGAGGGGAGTCTAATGAGGGCAAACATTTGATGGTAGCAGCTTCCCTGCGGGAGATACTCTCTTTGCCAAAATCGCCTTATTATCCGCAGTTAAGTTACAATTCAGTACCCTATCCTAAAGCTTGCTGTTAGGAGGGAATCTGCAGCTTGCAGTGAAAGCGCTTCCAGAGGAGAGTCTAATGAGGGCAAATATTTGATGGTAGCAGCTTCCCTGCTGGAGATACTCTTTTTTCCAAAATCGCATTATTAGGCGAAAGTAAGTTACAATTCAGTACCCTATCCTAAAGCTTGCTGTTAGGAGGGAATCTGCAGCTTGCAGTGAAAGCGCTTCCAGAGGGGAGTCTAATGAGGGCAAACATTTGATGGTAGCAGCTTCCCTGCGGGAGATACTCTCTTTGCCAAAATCGCATTATTAGGCGAAAGTAAGTTACAATTCAGTACCCTATCCTAAAGCTTGCTGTTAGGAGGGAATCTGCAGCTTGCAGTGAAAGCGCTTCCAGAGGGGAGTCTAATGAGGGCAAACATTTGATGGTAGTAGCTTCCCTGCGGGAGATACTCTCTTTGCCAAAATCGTCTTATTAGCCGCAGTTAAGATACAATTCATTACCTTATCCTAAAGCTTGCTGTTAGGAGGGAATCTGCAGCTTGCAGTGAAAGCGCTTCCAGAGGGGAGTCTAATGAGGGCAAATATTTTATGGTAGCAGCTGCCCTGCGGGAGATACTCTCTTTGCCAAAATCGCATTATTAGGCGAAAGTAAGTTACAATTCAGTACCCCATCCTAAAGCTTGCTGTTAGGAGGGAATCTGCAGCTTGCAGAGAAAGCGCTTCCAGAGGGGAGTCTAACGAGGGCAAACGTTTGATGGTAGCAGCTTCCCTGCGGGAGATACTCTCTTTGCCGAAATCGCATTATTAGGCGAAAGTACGTTACAATTCAGGACCCTATCCTAAAGCTTGCTGTTAGGAGGGAATCTGCAGCTTGCAGTCAAAGCGCTTCCAGAGGGGAGTCTAACGAGGGCAAACATTTGATGTTAGCAGCTTCCCTGCGGGAGATACTCTCTTTGCCAAAATCGCCTTATTAGCCGCAGTTAAGTTACAATTCAGTACCCTATCCTAAAGCTTGCTGTTAGGAGGGAATCTGCAGCTTGCAGTGAAAGCGCTTCCAGAGGGGAGTCTAATGAGGGCAAGCATTTGATGGTAGCAGCTTCCCTGCAGGAGATATTCTCTTTGCCAAAATCGCCTTATTAGCCGCAGTTAAGTTACAATTCAGTACCCTATCCTAAAGCTTGCTGTTAGGAGGGAATCTGCAGCTTGCAGTGAAAGCGCTTCCAGAGGGGAGTCTAATGAGGGCAAACATTTGATGGTAGCAGCTTCCCTGCGGGAGATAATCTCTTTGCCAAAACCGCCTTATTATCCGCAGTTAAGTTACAATTCAGGACCCTATCCTAAAGCTTGCTGTTAGGAGGGAATCTGCAGCTTGCAGTGAAAGCGCTTCCAGAGGGGAGTCTAATGAGGGCAAACATTTGATGGTAGCAGCTTCCCTGCGGGAGATATTCTCTTTGCCAAATTCGCCTTATTAGCCGCAGTTAAGATACAATTCAGTACCCTATCCTAAAGCTTGCTGTTAGGAGGGAATCTACAGCTTGCAGTGAAAGCGCTTCCAGAGGGTAGTCTAATGAGGGCAAACATTTGATGTTAGCAGCTTCCCTGCGGGAGATACTCTCTTTGCCAAAATCGCAATATTATGCGAAAGTAAGTTTCAATTCAGTACCCTATCCTAAAGCTTGCTGTTAGGAGGGAATCTGCAGCTTGCAGTGAAAGCGCTTCCAGAGGGGAGTCTAACGAGGGCAAACGTTTGATGGTAGCAGCTTCCCTGCGGGAGATACTCTCTTTGCCAAAATCTTCTTATTAGCCGCAGTTAAGTTACAATTCAGTACCCAATCCTAAAGCTTGCTGTTAGGAGGGAATCTGCAGCTTGCAGTGAAAGCGCTTCCAGAGGGGAGTCTAACGAGGGAAAACGTTTGATGGTAGCAGCTTCCCTGCGGGAGATACTCTCTTTGACAAAATCGCATTATTAGGCGAAAGTAAGTTACAATTCAGTACCCTATCCTAAAGCTTGCTGTTAGGAGGGAATCTGCAGCTTGCAGTGAAAGCGCTTCCAGAGGGGAGTCTAATGAGGGCAAACATTTGATGGTAGCAGCTTCCCTGCGGGAGATAATCTCTTTGCCAAAATCGCATTATTATCCGCAGTTAAGTTACAATTCAGGACCCTATCCTAAAGCTTGCTGTTAGGAGGGAATCTGCAGCTTGCAGTGAAAGCGCTTCCAGAAGGTAGTCTAATGAGGGCAAACATTTGATGTTAGCAGCTTCCCTGCGGGACATACTCTCTTTGCCAAAATCGCAATATTATGCGAAAGTAAGTTACAATTCAGTACCCTATCCTAAAGCTTGCTGTTAGGAGGGAATCTGCAGCTTGCAGTGAAAGCGCTTCCAGAGGGGAGTCTAACGAGGGCAAACGTTTGATGGTAGCAGCTTCCCTGCGGGAGATATTCTCTTTGCCAAAATCGCATTATTAGGCGAAAGTAAGTTACAATTCAGTACCCTATCCTAAAGCTTGCTGTTAGGAGGGAATCTGCAGCTTGCAGTGAAAGCGCTTCCAGAGGGGAGTCTAACGAGGGCAAACGTTTGATGGTAGCAGCTTCCCTGCGGGAGATACTCTCTTTGCCAAAATCGCATTATTAGGCGAAAGTAAGTTACAATTCAGTACCCTATCCTAAAGCTTGCTGTTAGGAGGGAATCTGCAGCTTGCAGTGAAAGTGCTTCCAGAGGGGAGTCTAATGAGGGCAAACATTTGATGGTAGCAGCTTCCCTGCGGGAGATACTCTCTTTGCCAAAATCGCATTATTAGGCGAAAGTAAGTTACAATTCAGTACTCTATCCTAAAGCTTGCTGTTAGGAGGGAATCTGCAGCTTGCAGTGAAGGAGCTTCGAGAGGGGAGTCTAATGAGGGCAAACATTTGATGGTAGCAGCTTCCCTGCGGGAGATACTCTCTTTGCCAAAATCGCCTTATTATCTGCAGTTAAGTTACAATTCAGTACACTATCCTAAAGCTTGCTGTTAGGAGGGAATCTGCAGCTTGCAGTGAAAGCGCTTCCAGAGGAGAGTCTAATGAGGGCAAATATTTGATGGTAGCAGCTTCCCTGCGGGAGATACTCTCTTTGCCAAAATCGCATTATTAGGCGAAAGTAAGTTACAATTCAGTACCCTATCCTAAAGCTTGCTGTTAGGAGGGAATCTGCAGCTTGCAGTGAAAGCGCTTCCAGAGGGGAGTCTAATGAGGGCAAACATTTGATGGTAGTAGCTTCCCTGCGGGAGATACTCTCTTTGCCAAAATCGTCTTATTAGCCGCAGTTAAGATACAATTCATTACCCTATCCTAAAGCTTGCTGTTAGGAGGGAATCTGCAGCTTGCAGTGAAAGCGCTTCCAGAGGGGAGTCTAATGAGGGCAAATATTTTATGGTAGCAGCTGCCCTGCGGGAGATACTCTCTTTGCCAAAATCGCATTATTAGGCGAAAGTAAGTTACAATTCAGTACCCCATCCTAAAGCTTGCTGTTAGGAGGGAATCTGCAGCTTGCAGAGAAAGCGCTTCCAGAGGGGAGTCTAACGAGGGCAAACGTTTGATGGTAGCAGCTTCCCTGCGGGAGATACTCTCTTTGCCAAAATCGCATTATTAGGCGAAAGTACGTTACAATTCAGGACCCTATCCTAAAGCTTGCTGTTAGGAGGGAATCTGCAGCTTGCAGTCAAAGCGCTTCCAGAGGGGAGTCTAATGAGGGCAAACATTTGATGGTAGCAGCTTCCCTGCGGGAGATACTCTCTTTGCCAAAATCGCATTATTAGCCGCAGTTAAGTTACAATTCAGTACCCTATCCTAAAGCTTGCTGTTAGGAGGGAATCTGCAGCTTGCAGTGAAAGCGCTTCCAGAGGGGAGTCTAATGAGGGCAAACATTTGATGGTAGCAGCTTCCCTGCGGGAGATACTCTCTTTGCCAAAATCGCAATATTAGGCGAAAGTAAGTTACAATTCAGTACCCTATCCTAAAGCTTGCTGTTAGGAGGGAATCTGCAGCTTGCAGTGAAAGCGCTTCCAGAGGGGAGTCTAATGAGGGCAAACATTTGATGTTAGCAGCTTCCCTGCGGGAGATAATCTCTTTGCCAAAACCGCCTTATTATCCGCAGTTAAGTTACAATTCAGGACAATATCCTAAAGCTTGCTGTTAGGAGGGAATCTGCAGCTTGCAGTGAAAGCGCTTCCAGAGGGGAGTCTAATGAGGGCAAACATTTGATGGTAGCAGCTTCCCTGCGGGAGATATTCTCTTTGCCAAATTCGCCTTATTAGCCGCAGTTAAGATACAATTCAGTACCCTATCCTAAAGCTTGCTGTTAGGAGGGAATCTGCAGCTTGCAGTGAAAGCGCTTCCAGAGGGGAGTCTAACGAGGGCAAACGTTTGATGGTAGCAGCTTCCCTGCGGGAGGTACTCTCTTTGCCAAAATCGCATTATTAGGCGAAAGTAAGTTACAATTCAGTACCCTATCCTAAAGCTTGCTGTTAGGAGGGAATCTGCAGCTTGCAGTGAAAGCGCTTCCAGAGGGGAGTCTAATGAGGGCAAACATTTGATGGTAGCAGCTTCCCTGCGGGAGATACTCTCTTTGCCAAAATCGCATTATTAGGCGAAAGTAAGTTACAATTCAGTACTCTATCCTAAAGCTTGCTGTTAGGAGGGAATCTGCAGCTTGCAGTGAAAGCGCTTCCAGAGGGGAGTCTAATGAGGGCAAACATTTGATGGTAGCAGCTTCCCTGCGGGAGATACTCTCTTTGCCAAAATCGCCTTATTATCCGCAGTTAAGTTACAATTCAGTACCCTATCCTAAAGCTTGCTGTTAGGAGGGAATCTGCAGCTTGCAGTGAAAGCGCTTCCAGACGAGAGTCTAATGAGGGCAAATATTTGATGGTAGCAGCTTCCCTGCTGGAGATACTCTTTTTTCCAAAATCGCATTATTAGGCGAAAGTAAGATACAATTCAGTACCCTATCCTAAAGCTTGCTGTTAGGAGGGAATCTGCAGCTTGCAGTGAAAGCGCTTCCAGAGGGGAGTCTAATGAGGGCAAACATTTGATGGTAGCAGCTTCCCTGCGGGAGATACTCTCTTTGCCAAAATCGCATTATTAGGCGAAAGTAAGTTACAATTCAGTACCCTATCCTAAAGCTTGCTGTTAGGAGGGACTCTGCAGCTTGCAGTGAAAGCGCTTCCACAGGGTAGTCTAATGAGGGCAAACATTTGATGGTAGTAGCTTCCCTGCGGGAGATACTCTCTTTGCCAAAATCGTCTTATTAGCCGCAGTTAAGATACAATTCATTAACCTATCCTAAAGCTTGCTGTTAGGAGGGAATCTGCAGCTTGCAGTGAAAGCGCTTCCAGAGGGGAGTCTAATGAGCGCAAATATTTTATGGTAGCAGCAGCCCTGCGGGAGATACTCTCTTTGCCAAAATCGCATTATTAGGCGAAAGTAAGTTACAATTCAGTACCCCATCCTAAAGCTTGCTGTTAGGAGGGAATCTGCAGCTTGCAGAGAAAGCGCTTCCAGAGGGGATTCTAACGAGGGCAAACGTTTGATGGTAGCAGCTTCCCTGCGGGAGATACTCTCTTTGCCAAAATCGCATTATTAGGCGAAAGTACGTTACAATTCAGGACCCTATCCTAAAGCTTGCTGTTAGGAGGGAATCTGCAGCTTGCAGTGAAAGCGCTTCCAGAGGGGAGTCTAATGAGGGCAAACATTTGATGTTAGCAGCTTCCCTGCGGGAGATACTCTCTTTGCCAAAATCGCCTTATTAGCCGCAGTTAAGTTACAATTCAGTACCCTATCCTAAAGCTTGCTGTTAGGAGGGAATCTGCAGCTTGCAGTGAAAGCGCTTCCAGAGGGGAGTCTAATGAGGGCAAACATTTGATGGTAGCAGCTTCCCTGCGGGAGATACTCTCTTTGCCAAAATCGCATTATTAGGCGAAAGTAAGTTACAATTCAGTACCATATCCTAAAGCTTGCTGTTAGGAGGGAATCTGCAGCTTGCAGTGAAAGCGCTTCCAGAGGGGAGTCTAATGAGGGCAAACATTTGATGGTAGCAGCTTCCCTGCGGGAGATAATCTCTTTGCCAAAATCGCCTTATTATCCGCAGTTAAGTTACAATTCAGTACCCTATCCTAAAGCTTGCTGTTAGGAGGGAATCTGCAGCTTGCAGTGAAAGCGATTCCAGAGGGGAGTCTAATGAGGGCAAACATTTGATGGTAGCAGCTTCCCTGCGGGAGATATTCTCTTTGCCAAATTCGCCTTATTAGCCGCAGTTAAGTTACAATTCAGTACCCTATCCTAAAGCTTGCTGTTAGGAGGGAATCTGCAGCTTGCAGTGAAAGCGCTTCCAGAGGGGAGTCTAATGAGGGCAAACGTTTGATGGTAGCAGCTTCCCTGCGGGAGATACTCTCTTTGCCAAAATCGCATTATTAGGCGAAAATACGTTACAATTCAGGACCCTATCCTAAAGCTTGCTGTTAGGAGGGAATCTGCAGCTTGCAGTGAAAGCGCTTCCAGAGGGGAGTCTAATGAGGGCAAGCATTTGATGGTAGCAGCTTCCCTGCGGGAGATATTCTCTTTGCCAAAATCGCATTATTAGCCGCAGTTAAGTTACAATTCAGTACCCTATCCTAAAGCTTGCTGTTAGGAGGGAATCTGCAGCTTGCAGTGAAAGCGCTTCCAGAGGGGAGTCTAATGAGGGCAAACATTTGATGGTAGCAGCTTCCCTGCGGGAGATACTCTCTTTGCCAAAATCGCATTATTAGGCGAAAGTAAGTTACAATTCAGTACCCTATCCTAAAGCTTGCTGTTAGGAGGGAATCTGCAGCTTGCAGTGAAAGCGCTTCCAGAGGGTAGTCTAATGAGGGCAAACATTTGATGTTAGCAGCTTCCCTGCGGGAGATACTCTCTTTGCCAAAATCGCAATATTATGCGAAAGTAAGTTTCAATTCAGTACCCTATCCTAAAGCTTGCTGTTAGGAGGGAATCTGCAGCTTGCAGTGAAAGCGCTTCCGGAGGGGAGTCTAACGAGGGCAAACGTTTGATGGTAGCAGCTTCCCTGCGGGAGATACTCTCTTTGCCAAAATCGTCTTATTAGCCGCAGTTAAGTTACAATTCAGTACCCTATCCTAAAGCTTGCTGTTAGGAGGGAATCTGCAGCTTGCAGTGAAAGCGCTTCCAGAGGGGAGTCTAACGAGGGCAAACGTTTGATGGTAGCAGCTTCCCTGCGGGAGATACTCTCTTTGCCAAAATCGCATTATTAGGCGAAAGTAAGTTACAATTCAGTACCCTATCCTAAAGCTTGCTGTTAGGAGGGAATCTGCAGCTTGCAGTGAAAGCGCTTCCAGAGGGGAGTCTAATGAGGGCAAACATTTGATGGTAGCAGCTTCCCTGCGGGAGATACTCTCTTTGCCAAAATCGCATTATTAGGCGAAAGTAAGTTACAATTCAGTACTCTATCCTACAGCTTGCTGTTAGGAGGGAATCTGCAGCTTGCAGTGAAAGAGCTTCCAGAGGGGAGTCTAATGAGGGCAAACATTTGATGGTAGCAGCTTCCCTGCGGGAGATACTCTCTTTGCCAAAATCGCCTTATTATCCGCAGTTAAGTTACAATTCAGTACCCTATCCTAAAGCTTGCTGTTAGGAGGGAATCTGCAGCTTGCAGTGAAAGCGCTTCCAGAGGAGAGTCTAATGAGGGCAAATATTTGATGGTAGCAGCTTCCCTGCGGGAGATACACTTTTTTCCAAAATCGCATTATTAGGCGAAAGTAAGTTACAATTCAGTACCCTATCCTAAAGCTTGCTGTTAGGAGGGAATCTGCAGCTTGCAGTGAAAGCGCTTCCAGAGGGGAGTCTAATGAGGGCAAACATTTGATGGTAGCAGCTTCCCTGCGGGAGATACTCTCTTTGCCAAAATCGCATTATTAGGCGAAAGTAAGTTACAATTCAGTACCCTATCCTAAAGCTTGCTGTTAGGAGGGAATCTGCAGCTTGCAGTGAAAGCGCTTCCAGAGGGGAGTCTAATGAGGGCAAACATTTGATGGTAGTAGCTTCCCTGCGGGAGATACTCTCTTTGCCAAAATCGTCTTATTAGCCGCAGTTAAGATACAATTCATTACCCTATCCTAAAGCTTGCTGTTAGGAGGGAATCTGCAGCTTGCAGTGAAAGCGCTTCCAGAGGGGAGTCTAATGAGGGCAAATATTTTATGGTAGCAGCTGCCCTGCGGGAGATACTCTCTTTGCCAAAATCGCATTATTAGGCGAAAGTAAGTTACAATTCAGTACCCCATCCTAAAGCTTGCTGTTAGGAGGGAATCTGCAGCTTGCAGAGAAAGCGCTTCCAGAGGGGAGTCTAACGAGGGCAAACGTTTGATGGTAGCAGCTTCCCTGCGGGAGATACTCTCTTTGCCAAAATCGCATTATTAGGCGAAAGTACGTTACAATTCAGGACCCTATCCTAAAGCTTGCTGTTAGGAGGGAATCTGCAGCTTGCAGTGAAAGCGCTTCCAGAGGGGAGTCTAATGAGGGCAAACATTTGATGTTAGCAGCTTCCCTGCGGGAGATACTCTCTTTGCCAAAATCGCCTTATTAGCCGCAGTTAAGTTACAATTCAGTACCCTATCCTAAAGCTTGCTGTTAGGAGGGAATCTGCAGCTTGCAGTGAAAGCGCTTCCAGAGGGGAGTCTAATGAGGGCAAACATTTGATGGTAGCAGCTTCCCTGCGGGAGATACTCTCTTTGCCAAAATCGCATTATTAGGCGAAAGTAAGTTACAATTCAGTACCATATCCTAAAGCTTGCTGTTAGGAGGGAATCTGCAGCTTGCAGTGAAAGCGCTTCCAGAGGGGAGTCTAATGAGGGCAAACATTTGATGGTAGCAGCTTCCCTGCGGGAGATAATCTCTTTGCCAAAATCGCCTTATTATCCGCAGTTAAGTTACAATTCAGTACCCTATCCTAAAGCTTGCTGTTAGGAGGGAATCTGCAGCTTGCAGTGAAAGCGATTCCAGAGGGGAGTCTAATGAGGGCAAACATTTGATGGTAGCAGCTTCCCTGCGGGAGATATTCTCTTTGCCAAAATCGCCTTATTAGCCGCAGTTAAGTTACAATTCAGTACCCTATCCTAAAGCTTGCTGTTAGGAGGGAATCTGCAGCTTGCAGTGAAAGCGCTTCCAGAGGGGAGTCTAATGAGGGCAAACATTTGATGTTAGCAGCTTCCCTGCGGGAGATACTCTCTTTGCCAAAATCGCAATATTATGCGAAAGTAAGTTACAATTCAGTACCCTATCCTAAAGCTTGCTGTTAGGAGGGAATCTGCAGCTTGCAGTGAAAGCGCTTCCGGAGGGGAGTCTAACGAGGGTAAACGTTTGATGGTAGCAGCTTCCCTGCGGGAGATACTCTCTTTGCCAAAATCGCATTATTAGGCGAAAGTAAGTTACAATTCAGTACCCTATCCTAAAGCTTGCTGTTAGGAGGGAATCTGCAGCTTGCAGTGAAAGCGCTTCCAGAGGGGAGTCTAATGAGGGCAAACATTTGATGTTAGCAGCTTCCCTGCGGGAGATACTCTCTTTGCCAGAATCGCCTTATTAGCCGCAGTTAAGTTACAATTCAGTACCCTATCCTAAAGCTTGCTGTTAGGAGGGAATCTGCAGCTTGCAGTGAAAGCGCTTCCAGAGGGGAGTCTAATGAGGGCAAACATTTGATGGTAGCAGCTTCCCTGCGGGAGATACTCTCTTTGCCAAAATCGCATTATTATCCGCAGTTAAGTTACAATTCAGTACCCTATCCTAAAGCTTGCTGTTAGGAGGGAATCTGCAGCTTGCAGTGAAAGCGCTTCCAGAGGGGAGTCTAATGAGGGCAAACATTTGATGTTAGCAGCTTCCCTGCGGGAGATACTCTCTTTGCCAAAATCGCATTATTAGCCGCAGTTAAGTTACAATTCAGGACCCTATCCTAAAGCTTGCTGTTAGGAGGGAATCTGCAGCTTGCAGTGAAAGCGCTTCCAGAGGGGAGTCTAATGAGGGCAAACATTTGATGGTAGCAGCTTCCCTGCGGGAGATACTCTCTTTGCCAAAATCGCATTATTAGGCGAAAGTAAGTTACAATTCAGTACACTATCCTAAAGCTTGCTGTTAGGAGGGAATCTGCAGCTTGCAGTGAAAGCGATTCCAGAGGGGAGTCTAATGAGGGCAAACATTTGATGGTAGCAGCTTCCCTGCGGGAGATATTCTCTTTGCCAAATTCGCCTTATTAGCCGCAGTTAAGTTACAATTCAGTACCCTATCCTAAAGCTTGCTGTTAGGAGGGAATCTGCAGCTTGCAGTGAAAGCGATTCCAGAGGGGAGTCTAATGAGGGCAAACATTTGATGGTAGCAGCTTCCCTGCGGGAGATATTCTCTTTGCCAAAATCGCATTATTAGGCGAAAGTAAGTTACAATTCAGTACCCTATCCTAAAGCTTGCTGTTAGGAGGGAATCTACAGCTTGCAGTGAAAGCGCTTCCAGAGGGGAGTCTAATGAGGGCAAACATTTGATGGTAGCAGCTTCCCTGCGGGAGATATTCTCTTTGCCAAAATCGCATTATTAGGCGAAAGTAAGTTACAATTCAGTACCCTATCCTAAAGCTTGCTGTTAGGAGGGAATCTACAGCTTACAGTGAAAGCGCTTCCAGAGGGGAGTCTAATGAGGGCAAATATTTGATGGTAGCAGCTTCCCTGCGGGAGATATTCTCTTTGCCAAAATCGCCTTATTAGCCGCAGTTAAGTTACAATTCAGTACCCTATCCTAAAGCTTGCTGTTAGGAGGGAATCTACAGCTTGCAGTGAAAGCGCTTCCAGAGGGGAGTCTAATGAGGACAAACATTTGATGGTAGCAGCTTCCCTGCGGGAGATACTCTCTTTGCCAAAATCGCATTATTATGCGAAAGTAAGTTACAATTCAGTACCCTATCCTAAAGCTTGCTGTTAGGAGGGAATCTGCAGCTTGCAGTGAAAGCGCTTCCGGAGGGGAGTCTAATGAGGGCAAACATTTGATGGTAGCAGCTTCCCTGCGGGAGATACTCTCTTTGCCAAAATCGCATTATTAGGCGAAAGTAAGTTACAATCCAGTACCCTATCCTAAAGCTTGCTATTAGGAGGGAATCTGCAGCTTGCAGTGAAAGCGCTTCCAGAGGGGAGTCTAATGAGGGCAAACATTTGATGGTAGCAGCTTCCCTGCGGGAGATATTCTCTTAGCCAAAATCGCCTTATTAGCCGCAGTTAAGTTACAATTCAGTACCCTATCCTAAAGATTGCTGTTAGGAGGGAATCTGCAGCTTGCAGTGAAAGCGCTTCCAGAGGGTAGTCTAACGAGGGCAAACATTTGATGGTAGCAGCTTCCCTGCGGGAGATACTCTCTTTGCCCAAATCGCATTATTAGGCGAAAGTAAGTTACAATTCAGTACCCTATCCTAAAGCTTGCTGTTAGGAGGGAATCTGCAGCTTGCAGTGAAAGCGCTTCCAGAGGGGAGTCTAATGAGGGCAAACATTTGATGGTAGCAGCTTCCCTGCGGGAGATACTCTCTTTGCCAAAATCGCCTTATTAGGCGAAAGTAAGTTATAATTCAGTACCCTATCCTAAAGCTTGCTGTTAGGAGGGAATCTGCAGCTTGCAGTGAGAGCGCTTCCAGAGGGGAGTCTAAGGAGGGCAAATATTTGATGGTAGCAGCTTCCCTGCGGGAGATATTCTCTTTGCCAAAATCGCATTATTAGGCGAAAGTAAGTTACAATTCAGTACCCTATCCTAAAGCTTGCTGTTAGGAGGGAATCTGCAGCTTGCAGTGAAAGCGCTTCCAGAGGGGAGTCTAACGAGGGCAAACGTTTGATGGTAGCAGCTTCCCTGCGGGAGATACTCTCTTTGCCAAAATCGCATTAGTAGGCGAAAGTAAGTTACAATTCAGTACCCTATCCTAAAGCTTGCTGTTAGGAGGGAATCTGCAGCTTGCAGTGAAAGCGCTTCCAGAGGGGAGTCTAATGAAGGCAAACATTTGATGGTAGCAGCTTCCCTGCGGGAGATACTCTCTTTGCCAAAATCGCCTTATTAGCCGCAGTTAAGTTACAATTCAGTACCCTATCCTAAAGCTTGCGGTTAGGAGGGAATCTGCAGCTTGCAGTGAAAGCGCTTCCAGAGGGGAGTCTAATGAGGGCAAACATTTGATGTTAGCAGCTTCCCTGCGGGAGATACTCTCTTTGCCAAAATCTCATTATTAGGCGAAAGTAAGTTACAATTCAGTACCCTATCCTAAAGCTTGCTGTTAGGAGGGAATCTGCAGCTTGCAGTGAAAGCGCTTCCAGAGGGGAGTCTAATGAGGGCAAACATTTGATGGTAGCAGCTTCCCTGCGGGAGATACTCTCTTTGCCAAAATCGCCTTATTATCCGCAGTTAAGTTACAATTCAGTACCCTATCCTAAAGCTTGCTGTTAGGAGGGAATCTGCAGCTTGCAGTGAAAGTGCTTCCAGAGGGGAGTCTAATGAGGGGAAGCATTTGATGGTAGCAGCTTCCCTGCGGGAGATACTCTCTTTGCCATAATCGCATTATTATGCGAAAGTAAGTTACAATTCAGTACCCTATCCTAAAGCTTGCTGTTAGGAGGGAATCTGCAGCTTGCAGTGAAAGCGCTTCCAGAGGGGAGTCTAATGAGGGCAAATATTTGATGGTAGCAGCTGCCCTGCGGGAGATACTCTCTTTCCCAAAATCGCATTATTAGGCGAAAGTAAGTTACAATTCAGTACCCTATCCTAAAGCTTGCTGTTAGGAGGGAATCTGCAGCTTGCAGTGAAAGCGCTTCCAGAGGGGAGTCTAATGAGGGCAAACATTTGATGGTAGCAGCTGCCCTGCGGGAGATACTCTCTTTGCCAAAATCGCCTTATTAGGCGAAAGTAAGTTACAATTCAGTACCCTATCCTAAAGCTTGCTGTTAGGAGGGAATCTGCAGCTTGCAGAGAAAGCGCTTCCAGAGGGGAGTCTAACGAGGGCAAACGTTTGATGGTAGCAGCTTCCCTGCGGGAGATACTCTCTTTGCCAAAATCGCCTTATTATCCGCAGTTAAGTTACAATTCAGTACCCTATCCTAAAGCTTGCTGTTAGGAGGGAATCTGCAGCTTGCAGTGAAAGCGCTTCCAGAGGGGAGTCTAATGAGGGCAAACATTTGATGGTAGCAGCTTCCCTGCGGGAGATACTCTCTTTGCCAAAATCGCATTATTAGGCAAAAGTAAGTTACAATTCAGTACCCTATCCTAAAGCTTGCTGTTAGGAGGGAATCTGCAGCTTGCAGTGAAAGCGCTTCCAGAGGGGAGTCTAATGAGGGCAAACATTTGATGGTAGCAGCTTCCCTGCGGGAGATATTCTCTTTGCCAAAATCGCCTTATTAGCCGCAGTTAAGTTACAATTCAGTACCCTATACTAAAGCTTGCTGTTAGGAGGGAATCTGCAGCTTGCAGTGAAAGCGCTTCCAGAGGGGAGTCTAATGAGGGCAAACATTTGATGGTAGCAGCTTCCCTGCGGGAGATATTCTCTTTGCCAAAATCGCATTATTAGCTGCAGTTAAGATACAATTCAGTACCCTATGCTAAAGCTTGCTGTTAGGAGGGAATCTGCAGCTTGCAGTGAAAGCGCTTCCAGAGGGGAGTCTAATGAGGGCAAACATTTGATGGTAGCAGCTTCCCTGCGGGAGATATTCTCTTTCCCAAAATCGCCTTATTAGCCGCAGATAAGTTACAATTCAGTACCCTATCCTAAAGCTTGCTGTTAGGAGGGAATCTGCAGCTTGCAGTGAAAGCGCTTCCAGAGGGGAGTCTAATGAGGGCAAACATTTGATGGTAGCAGCTTCCCTGCGGGAGATACTCTCTTTGCCAAAATCGCATTATTAGGGTAAAGTAAGTTACAATTCAGTACCCTATCCTAAAGCTTGCTGTTAGGAGGGAATCTGCAGCTTGCAGTCAAAGCGCTTCCAGAGGGGAGTCTAATGAGGGCAAACATTTGATGGTAGCAGCTTCCCTGCGGGAGATACTCTCTTTGCCAAAATCGCATTATTAGGCGAAAGTAAGTTACAATTCAGTACTCTATCCTAAAGCTTGCTGTTAGGAGGGAATCTGCAGCTTGCAGTGAAAGCGCTTCCAGAGGGGAGTCTAACGAGGGCAAACATTTGATGGTAGCAGCTTCCCTGCGGGAGATACTCTCTTTGCCAAAATCGCATTATTAGGCGAAAGTAAGTTACAATTCAGTACCCTATCCTAAAGCTTGCTGTTAGGAGGGAATCTGCAGCTTGCAGTGAAAGCGCGTCCAGAGGGGAGTCTAAGGAGGGCAAACATTTGATGGTAGCAGATTCCCTGCGGGAGATACTCTCTTTGCCAAAATCGCATTATTATGCGAAAGTAAGTTTCAATTCAGTACCCTATCCTAAAGCTTGCTGTTAGGAGGGAATCTGCAGCTTGCAGTGAAAGCGCTTCCAGAGGGGAGTCTAACGAGGGCAAACGTTTGATGGTAGCAGCTTCCCTGCGGGAGATACTCTCTTTGCCAAAATCGCATTATTAGGCGAAAGTAAGTTACAATTCAGTACCCTATCCTAAAGCTTGCTGTTAGGAGGGAATCTGCAGCTTGCAGTGAAAGCGCTTCCAGAGGGGAGTCTAACGAGGGCAAACATTTGATGGTAGCAGCTTCCCTGCGGGAGATAATCTCTTTTCCAATTTTGCCTTATTAGCCGCAGTTAAGTTACAATTCAGTACCCTATCCTAAAGCTTGCTGTTAGGAGGGAATCTGCAGCTTGCAGTGAAAGCGCTTCCAGAGGGGAGTCTAATGAGGGCAAACATTTGATGGTAGCAGCTTCCCTGCGGGAGATAGTCTCTTTGCCAAAATCGCATTATTAGCCGCAGTTAAGTTACAATTCAGTACCCTATCCTAAAGCTTGCTGTTAGGAGGGAATCTGCAGCTTGCAGTGAACGCGCTTCCAGAGGGGAGTCTAAGGAGGGCAAACATTTGATGGTAGCAGCTTCCCTGCGGGAGATACTCTCTTTTCCAAAATCGCATTATTAGGCGAAAGTAAGTTACAATTCAGTACCCTAACCTAAAGCTTGCTGTTAGGAGGGAATCTGCAGCTTGCAGTGAAAGCGCTTCCAGAGGGGAGTCTAATGAGGGCAAACATTTGATGGTAGCAGCTTCCCTGCGGGAGATACTCTCTTTGCCAAAATCGCATTATTAGGCGAAAGTAAGATACAATTCAGTACCCTATCCTAAAGCTTGCTGTTAGGAGGGAATCTGCAGCTTGCAGTGAAAGCGCTTCCAGAGGGGAGTCTAATGAGGGCAAACATTTTATGGTAGCAGCTGCCCTGCGGGAGATACTCTCTTTGCCAAAATCGCATTATTAGGCGAAAGTAAGTTACAATTCAGTACCCCATCCTAAAGCTTGCTGTTAGGAGGGAATCTGCAGCTTGCAGAGAAAGCGCTTCCAGAGGGGAGTCTAACGAGGGCAAACGTTTGATGGTAGCAGCTTCCCTGCGGGAGATACACTCTTTGCCAAAATCGCATTATTAGGCGAAAGTACGTTACAATTCAGGACCCTATCCTAAATCTTGCTGTTAGGAGGGAATCTGCAGCTTGCAGTGAAAGCGCTTCCAGAGGGGAGTCTAATGAGGGCAAACATTTGATGGTAGCAGCTGCCCTGCGGGAGATACTCTCTTTGCCAAAATCGCATTATTAGGCGAAAGTAAGTTACAATTCAGTACCCTATCCTAAAGCTTGCTGTTAGGAGGGAATCTGCAGCTTGCAGTGAAAGCGCTTCCAGAGGGGAGTCTAACGAGGGCAAACATTTGATGGTAGCAGCTTCCCTGCGGGAGATACTCTCTTTGCCAAAATCGCATTATTAGGCGAAAGTAAGTTACAATTCAGTACCCTATCCTAAAGCTTGCTGTTAGGAGGGAATCTGCAGCTTGCAGTGAAAGCGCTTCCAGAGGGGAGTGTAATGAGGGCAAACATTTGATGGTAGCTGCTTCCCTGCGGGAGATAATCTCTTTGCCAAAATCGCCTTATTATCCGCAGTTAAGTTACAATTCAGTACACTATCCTAAAGCTTGCTGTTAGGAGGGAATCTGCAGCTTGCAGTGAAAGCGCTTCCAGAGGGGAGTCTAATGAGGGCAAACATTTGATGGTAGCAGCTGCCCTGCGGGAGATACTCTCTTTGCCAAAATCGCATTATTAGGCGAAAGTAAGTTACAATTCAGTACCTTATCCTAAAGCTTGCTGTTAGGCGGGAATCTGCAGCTTGCAGAGAAAGCGCTTCCAGAGGGGAGTCTAACGAGGGCAAACGTTTGATGGTAGCAGCTTCCCTGCGGGAGATACTCTCTTTGCCAAAATCGCATTATTAGGCGAAAGTACGTTACAATTCAGTACCCTATCCTAAAGCTTGCTGTTAGGAGGGAATCTGCAGCTTGCAGTGAAAGCGCTTCCAGAGGTGAGTCTAATGAGGGCAAACATTTGATGGTAGCAGCTTCCCTGCGGGAGATATTCTCTTTGCCAAAATCGGCTTATTAGCCGCAGTTAAGTTACAATTCAGTACCCTATACTAAAGCTTGCTGTTAGGAGGGAATCTGCAGCTTGCAGTGAAAGCGCTTCCAGAAGGGAGTCTAATGAGGGCAAACATTTGATGGTAGCAGCTTCCCTGCGGGAGATATTCTCTTTCCCAAAATCGCCTTATTAGCCGCAGATAAGTTACAATTCAGTACCCTATCCTAAAGCTTGCTGTTAGGAGGGAATCTGCAGCTTGCAGTGAAAGCGCTTCCAGAGGGGAGTCTAATGAGGGCAAATATTTGATGGTAACAGCTTCCCTGCGGGTGATATTCTCTTTGCCAAAATCGCATTATTATCCGCAGTTAAGTTACAATTCAGTACCCTATCCTAAAGCTTGCTGTTAGGAGGGAATCTGCAGCTTGCAGTCAAAGCGCTTCCGGAGGGGAGTCTAACGAGGGTAAACGTTTGATGGTAGCAGCTTCCCTGCGGGAGATACTCTCTTTGCCAAAATCGCCTTATTAGGCGAAAGTAAGTTACAATTCAGTACCCTATCCTAAAGCTTGCTGTTAGGAGGGAATCTGCAGCTTGCAGTGAAAGCGCTTCCAGAGGGGAGTCTAACGAGGGCAAACATTTGATGGTAGCAGCTTCCCTGCGGGAGATACTCTCTTTGCCAAAATCGCATTATTAGGGGAAAGTAAGTTACAATTCAGTACCCTATCCTAAAGCTTGCTGTTAGGAGGGAATCTGCAGCTTGCAGTGAAAGCGCTTCCAGAGGGGAGTCTAACGAGGGCAAACATTTGATGGTAGCAGCTTCCCTGCGGGAGATATTCTCTTTCCCAAAAGCGCCTTATTAGCCGCAGTTAAGATACAATTCAGTACCCTATCCTAAAGCTTGCTGTTAGGAGGGAATCTGCAGCTTGCAGTGAAAGCGCTTCCAGAGGGGAGTCTAATGAGGGCAAACATTTGATGGTAGCAGCTTCCCTGCGGGAGATACTCTCTTTGCCAAAATCGCCTTATTAACCCCAGTTAAGTTACAATTCAGTACCCTATCCTAAAGCTTGCTGTTAGGAAGTAATCTGCAGCTTGCAGTGAAAGCGCTTCCAGAGGGGAGTCTAACGAGGGCAAACACTTGATGGTAGCAGCTTCCCTGCGGGAGATAATCTCTTTTCCAAAATCGCATTATTAGCCGCAGTTAAGTTACAATTCAGTACCCTATCCTAAAGCTTGCTGTTAGGAGGGAATCTGCAGCTTGCAGTGAAAGCGCTTCCAGAGGGGAGTCTAACGAGGGCAAACATTTGATGGTAGCAGCTTCCCTGTGGGAGATACTCTCTTTGATAAAATCGCATTATTAGGCGAAAGTAAGTTACAATTCAGTACCCTATCCTAAAGCTTGCTGTTAGGAGGGAATCTGCAGCTTGCAGTGAAAGCGCTTCCAGAGGGGAGTCTAACGAGGGCAAACATTTGATGGTAGCAGCTTCCCTGTGGGAGATACTCTCTTTGATATAAACGACTTATTAGGCGAAAGTAAGTTACAATTCAGTACCCTATCCTAAAGCTTGCTGTTAGGAGGGAATCTGCAGCTTGCAGTGAAAGCGCTTCCAGAGGGGAGTCTAACGAGGGGAAACATTAGATGGTAGCAGCTTCCCTGTGGGAGATACTCTCTTTGATAAAAACGACTTATTAGGCAAAAGTAAGTTACAATTCAGTACCCTATCCTAAAGCTTGCTGTTAGGAGGGAATCTGCAGCTTGCAGTGAAAGTGCTTCAAGAGAGGAATCTAACGAGAGCCAGCATTTGATGGTAGCAGCTTCCCTGCGGGAGTTAATCTGTTTTCCAATTTTGCATAATTAGCCGCAGTTAAGATACAATTCAGTACCCTATCCTAAAGCTTGCTGTTAGGAGGGAATCTGCAGCTTGCAGTGAAAGCGCTTCCAGAGGGGAGTCTAACGAGGGCAAACATTTGATGGTAGCAGCTTCCCTGCGGGAGATACTCTCTTTGCCAAATTCGCATTATTAGCCGCGGTTAAGATACAATTCCGTACCCTATCCTAAAGCTTGCTGTTAGGAGGGAATCTGCAGCTTGCAGTGAAAGCGCTTCCAGATGGGAGTCTAATGAGGGGAAGCATTTGATGGTAGCAGCATTCCTGCGGGAGATACTCTCTTTGCCAAAATCGCATTATTTGGCGAAAGTAAGTTACAATTCAGTACCCTATCCTAAAGCTTGCTGTTAGGAGGGAATCTGCAGCTTGCAGTGAAAGCGCTTCCAGAGGGGAGTCTAATGAGGGCAAACATTTGATGGTAGCAGCTTCCCTGCGGGAGACACTCTCTTTGCCAAAATCGAAGTAGTAGGCGAAAGTAAGTTACAATTCAGTACCCTATCCTAAAGCTTGCTGTTAGGAGGGAATCTGCAGCTTGCAGTGAAAGCGCTTCCAGAGGGGAGTCTAACGAGGGCAAACATTTGATGGTAGTAGCTTCCTTGCGGGAGATACTCTCTTTTCCAAAATCGCATTATTAACCGCAGTTAAGTTACAATTCAGTACCCTATCATAAACTTGCTGTTAGGAGGGAATCTGCAGCTTGCAGTGAAAGCGCTTCCAGAGGGGAGTCTAATGAGGGAAAACATTTGATGTTAGCAGCTTCCCTGCGGGAGATACTCTCTTTGCCGAAATCGCCTTATTAGCCGCAGTTAAGATACAATTCAGTACCCTATCCTAAAGCTTGCTGTTAGGAGGGAATCTGGAGCTTGCAGTGAAAGCGCTTCCAGAGGGGAGTCTAATGAGGGCAAACATTTGATGGTAGCAGCTTCCCTGCGGGAGATACTCTCTTTGCCAAAATCGCATTATTAGGCGAAAGTAAGTTACAATTCAGTACCCTATCCTAAAGCTTGCTGTTAGGAGGGAATCTGCAGCTTGCAGTGAAAGCGCTTCCAGAGGGGAGTCTAACGAGGGCAAACATTTGATGGTAACAGCTTCCCTGTGGGAGATACTCTCTTTGCCATAATCGCATTATTAGGCGAAAGTGAGTTACAATTCAGTACCCTATCCTAAAGCTTGCTGTATAGGAGGGAATCTGCAGCTTGCAGTGAAAGCGCTTCCAGAGGGGAGTCTAATGAGTGGAAGCATTTGATGGTAGCAGCATTCCTGCGGGAGATACTCTCTTTGCCAAAATCACATTATTAGGCGTAAGTAAGTTACAATTCAGTACACTATCCTAAAGCTTGCTGTTAGGAGGGAATCTGGAGCTTGCAGTGAAAGCGCTTCCAGAGGGGAGTCTAATGAGGGCAAACATTTGATGGTAGCAGCTTCCCTGCGGGAGATACTCTCTTTGCCAAAATCGCATTATTAGGCGAAAGTAAGTTACAATTCAGTACCCTATCCTAAAGCTTGCTGTTAGGAGGGAATCTGCAGCTTGCAGTGAAAGCGCTTCCAGAGGGGAGTCTAACGAGGGCAAACGTTTGATGGTAACAGCTTCCCTGTGGGAGATACTCTCTTTGCCATAATCGCATTATTAGGCGAAAGTGAGTTACAATTCAGTACCCTATCCTAAAGCTTGCTGTATAGGAGGGAATCTGCAGCTTGCAGTGAAAGCGCTTCCAGAGGGGAGTCTAATGAGGGGAAGCATTTGATGGTAGCAGCATTCCTGCGGGAGATACTCTCTTTGCCAAAATCACATTATTAGGCGTAAGTAAGTTACAATTCAGTACACTATCCTAAAGCTTGCTGTTAAGAGGGAATCTGAAGCTTGCAGTGAAAGCGCTTCCAGAGGGGAGTCTAATGAGGGCAAACATTTGATGGTAGCAGCTTCCCTGCGGGAGATACTCTCTTTTCCAATATCGCCTTATTAGCCGCAGTTAGGTTACAATTCAGTACACTATCCTAAAGATTGCTGTTAGGAGGGAATCTGCAGCTTGCAGAGAAAGCGCTTCCAGAGGGGAGTCTAATGAGGGCAAACATTTGATGGTAGCAGCTTCCCTGCGGGAGATACTCTATTTGCCAAAATCGCATTATTAGGCGAAAATAAGTTACAATTCAGTACCCTATCCTAAAGCTTGCTGTTAGGAGGGAATCTGCAGCTTGCAGTGAAAGTGCTTCAAGAGAGGAATCTAACGAGAGCCAGCATTTGATGGTAGCAGCTTCCCTGTGGGAGATAGTCTCTTTTACAAAATCGCATTATTAGGCGAAAGTAAGATACAATTCAGTACATTATCCGAAAGCTTGCTGTTAGGAGGGAATCTGCAGCTTGCAGTGAAAGCGCTTCCAGAGGGGAGTCTAAGGAGGGCAAACATTTGATGGTAGCAGCTTCCCTGCGGGAGACACTCTCTTTGCCAAAATCGCATTATTAGCCGCAGTTAAGTTACAATTCAGTACCCTATCATAAACTTGCTGTTAGGAGGGAATCTGCAGCTTGCAGTGAAAGTGCTTCCAGAGGGGAGTCTAATGAGGGAAAACATTTGATGTTAGCAGCTTCCCTGCGGGAGATACTCTCTTTGCCAAAATCGCCTTATAAGCCGCAGTTAAGATACAATTCAGTACCCTATGCTAAAGCTTGCTGTTAGGAGGGAATCTGCAGCTTGCAGTGAAAGCGCTTCCAGAGGGGAGTCTAATGAGGGCAAACATTTGATGGTAGCAGCTTCCCTGCGGGAGATACTCTCTTTGCCAAAATCGCATTATTAGGCGAAAGTAAGATACAATTCAGTACCCTATCCTAAAGCTTGCTGTTAGGAGGGAATCTGCAGCTTGCAGTGAAAGTGCTTCAAGAGAGGAATCTAACGAGAGCCAACATTTGATGGTAGCAGCTTCCCTGTGGGAGATACTCTCTTTGCCATAATCGCATTATTAGGCGAAAGTGAGTTACAATTCAGTACACTATCCTAAAGCTTGCTGTTAGGAGGGAATCTGCAGCTTGCAGTGAAAGCGCTTCCAGAGGGGAGTCTAATGAGGGGAAGCATTTGATGGTAGCAGCATTCCTGCGGGAGATACTCTCTTTGCCAAAATCGCATTATTAGGCGTAAGTAAGTTACAATTCAGTACCCTATCCTAAAGCTTGCTGTTAGGAGGGAATCTGCAGCTTGCAGTGAAAGCGCTTCCAGAGGGGAGTCTAATGAGGGCAAACATTTGATGGTAGCAGCTTCCCTGCGGGAGATACTCTCTTTGCCAAAATCGCATTATTAGGCGAAAGTAAGTTACAATTCAGTACCCTATCCTAAAGATTGCTGTTAGGAGGGAATCTGCAGCTTGCAGAGAAAGCGCTTCCAGAGGGGAGTCTAATGAGGGCAAACATTTGATGGTAGCAGCTTCCCTGCGGGAGATACTGTCTTTGCCATAATCGCATTATTAGGCGAAAGTAAGTTACAATTCAGTACCCTATCCTAAAGCTTGCTGTTAGGAGGGAATCTGCAGCTTGCAGTGAAAGCGCTTCCAGAGGGGAGTCTAACGAGGGCAAACATTTGATGGTAGCAGCTTCCCTGCGGGAGATACTCTCTTTGCCAAAATCGCATTATTAGGCGAAAATAAGTTACAATTCAGTACCCTATCCTAAAGCTTGCTGTTAGGAGGGAATCTGCAGCTTGCAGTGAAAGCGCTTCCAGAGGGGAGTCTAATGAGGGCAAACATTTGATGGTAGCAGCTTCCCTGCGGGAGATACTCTCTTTGCCAAAATCGCATTATTAGCTGCATTTAAGATACAATTCAGTACCCTATCCTAAAGCTTGCTGTTAGGAGGGAATCTGCAGCTTGCAGTGAAAGCGCTTCCAGAGGGGAGTCTAATGAGGGCAAACACTTGATGGTAGCAGCTTCCTTGTGGGAGATACTCTCTTTGCCAAAATCGCATTATTAGGCGAAAGTAAGTTAAAATTCAGTACACTATCCTAAAGCTTGCTGTTAGGAGGGAATCTGCAGCTTGCAGTGAAAGTGCTTCAAGAGAGGAATCTAACGAGAGCCAGCATTTGATGGTAGCAGCTTCCCTGTGGGAGATACTCTGTTTGCCAAAATCGCATTATTAGGCGAAAGTAAGTTACAATTCAGTACCCTATCCTAAAGCTTGCTGTTAGGAGGGAATCTGCAGCTTGCAGTGAAAGCGCTTCCAGAGGGGAGTCTAACGAGGGCAAACATTTGATGGTAGCAGCTTCCCTGTGGGAGATACTCTCTTTGCTAAAAACGCCTTATTAGGCGAAAGTAAGTTACAATTCAGTACCCTATCCTAAAGCTTGCTGTTAGGAGGGAATCTGCAGCTTGCAGTGAAAGCGCTTCCAGAGGGGAGTCTAACGAGGGCAAACATTTGATGGTAGCAGCTTCCCTGTGAGAGATACTCTCTTTGCTAAAAACGCCTTATTAGGCGAAAGTAAGTTACAATTCAGTACCCTATCCTAAAGCTTGCTGTTAGGAGGGAATCTGCAGCTTGCAGTGAAAGCGCTTCCAGAGGGGAGTCTAACGAGGGCAAACATTTGATGGTAGCAGCTTCCCTGCGGGAGATACTCTCTTTGCCAAAATCGCATTATTAGGCGAAAGTAAGTTACAATTCAGTACCCTATCCTAAAGCTTGCTGTTAGGAGGGAATCTGCAGCTTGCAGTGAAAGCGCTTCCAGACGGGAGTCTAATGAGGGAAAACATTTGATGGTAGCAGCTTCCCTGCGGGAGATACTCTCTTTGCCAAAATCGCATTATTAGCCGCAGTTAAGATACAATTCAGTACCCTATCCTAAAGCTTGCTGTTAGGAGGGAATCTGCAGCTTGCAGTGAAAGCGCTTCCAGAGGGGAGTCTAACGAGGGCAAACATTTGATGGTAGCAGCTTCCCTGCGGGAGATACTCTCTTTGCCAAAATCGCATTATTAGGCGAAAGGAAGTTACAATTCAGTACCCTATCCTAAAGCTTGCTGTTAGGAGGGAATCTGCAGCTTGCAGTGAAAGCGCTTCCAGAGGGGAGTCTAATGAGGGCAAACATTTGATGGTAGCAGCTTCCCTGCGGGATATACTCTCTTTTCCAAAATCGCATTATTAGGCGAAAGTAAGTTACAATTCAGTACCCTATCCTAAAGCTTGCTGTTAGGAGGGAATCTGCAGCTTGCAGTGAAAGCACTTCCAGAGGGGAGTCTAATGAGGGCAAACATTTGATGGTAGCAGCTTCCCTGCGGGAGATACTCTCTTTGCCAAAATCGCATTATTAGGCGAAAGTAAGTTACAATTCAGTACCCTATCCTAAAGCTTGCTGTTAGGAGGGAATCTGCAGCTTGCAGTGAAAGCGCTTCCAGAGGGGAGTCTAATGAGGGCAAACATTTGATGGTAGCAGCTTCCCTGCGGGAGATACTGTCTTTGTCAAAATCGCATTATTAGTCGAAAGTAAGTTACAATTCAGTACACTATCCTAAAGCTTGCTGTTAGGAGGGAATCTGCAGCTTGCAGTCAAAGCGCTTCCAGAGGGGAGTCTAATGAGGGCAAACACTTGATGGTAGCAGCTTCCTTGCGGGAGATACTCTCTTTGCCAAAATCTCATTATTATGCGAAAGTAAGTTACAATTCAGTACACTATCCTAAAGCTTGCTGTTAGGAGGGAATCTGCAGCTTGCAGTGAAAGCGCTTCCAGAGGGGAGTCTAACGAGGGCAAACATTTGATGGTAGCAGCTTCCCTTTGGGAGATACTCTCTTTGATATAAACGCCTTATTAGGCGAAAGTAAGATACAATTCAGTACCCTATCCTAAAGCTTGCTGTTAGGAGGGAATCTGCAGCTTGCAGTGAAAGCGCTTCCATAGGGGAGTCTAACGAGGGCAAACGTTTGATGGTAACAGCTTCCCTGTGGGAGATACTCTCTTTGCCATAATCGCATTATTAGGCGAAAGTGAGTTACAATTCAGTACCCTATCCTAAAGCTTGCTGTTAGGAGGGAATCTGCAGCTTGCAGTGAAAGCGCTTCCAGAGGGGAGTCTAATGAGGGGAAGCATTTGATGGTAGCAGCATTCCTGCGGGAGATACTCTCTTTGCCAAAATCGCATTATTAGGCGTAAGTAAGTTACAATTCAGTGCACTATCCTAAAGCTTGCTGTTAGGAGGGCATCTGCAGCTTGCAGTGAAAGCGCTTCCAGAGGGGAGTCTAATGAGGGCAAACATTTGATGGTAGCAGCTTCCCTGCGGGAGATACTCTCTTTTCCAATATCGCCTTATTAGCCGCAGTTAGGTTACAATTCAGTACCCTATCCTAAAGATTGCTGTTAGGAGGGAATCTGCAGCTTGCAGAGAAAGCGCTTCCAGAGGGGAGTCTAATGAGGGCAAACATTTGATGGTAGCAGCTTCCCTGCGGGAGATACTGTCTTTGCCATAATCGCATTATTAGGCGAAAGTAAGTTACAATTCAGTACCCTATCCTAAAGCTTGCTGTTAGGAGGGAATCTGCAGCTTGCAGTGAAAGTGCTTCAAGAGAGGAATCTAACGAGAGCCAGCATTTGATGGTAGCAGCTTCCCTGTGGGAGATAGTCTCTTTTACAAAATCGCATTATTAGGCGAAAGTAAGATACAATTCAGTACCCTATCCTAAAGCTTGCTGTTAGGAGGGAATCTGCAGCTTGCAGTGAAAGCGCTTCCAGAGGGGAGTCTAACGAGGGCAAACATTTGATGGTAGCAGCTTCCCTGCGGGAGATACTCTCTTTGCCAAAATCGCATTATTAGGCGAAAATAAGTTACAATTCAGTACCCTATCCTAAAGCTTGCTGTTAGGAGGGAATCTGCAGCTTGCAGTGAAAGCGCTTCCAGAGGGGAGTCTAATGAGGGCAAACATTTGATGGTAGCAGCTTCCCTGCGGGAGATACTCTCTTTGCCAAAATCGCATTATTAGCTGCATTTAAGATACAATTCAGTACCCTATCCTAAAGCTTGCTGTTAGGAGGGAATCTGCAGCTTGCAGTGAAAGCGCTTCCAGAGGGGAGTCTAATGAGGTCAAACACTTGATGGTAGCAGCTTCCTTGCGGGAGATACTCTCTTTACCAAAATCGCATTATTAGGCGAAAGTAAGTTACAATTCAGTACCCTATCCTAAAGCTTGCTGTTAGGAGGGAATCTGCAGCTTGCAGTGAAAGCG
Source organism: Phaenicophaeus curvirostris (assembly GCF_032191515.1). Lineage (NCBI taxonomy): Eukaryota > Metazoa > Chordata > Aves > Cuculiformes > Cuculidae > Phaenicophaeus > Phaenicophaeus curvirostris. Next base: position 98,363 of record NW_027206848.1, read on the forward strand.
CTTTCAGAGGGGAGTCTAACGAGGGCAAACATTTGATGGTAGCAGCTTCCCTGTGGGAGATACTCTCTTTGCTAAAAACGCCTTATTAGGCGAAAGTAAGTTACAATTCAGCACCCTATCCTAAAGCTTGCTGTTAGGAGGGAATCTGCAGCTTGCAGTGAAAGCGCTTCCAGAGGGGAGTCTAATGAGGGCAAACATTTGATGGTAGCAGCTTCCCTGTGAGAGATACTCTCTTTGCTAAAAACGCCTTATTAGGCGAAAGTAAGTTACAATTCAGTACCCTATCCTAAAGCTTGCTGTTAGGAGGGAATCTGCAGCTTGCAGTGAAAGCGCTTCCAGAGGGGAGTCTAATGAGGGCAAACATTTGATGGTAGCAGCTTTCCTGCCGGAGACAGTCTCTTTTCCATAATTGCATTATTAGGCGAAAGTAAGATACAATTCAGTACCCTATCCTAAAGCTTGCTGTTAGGAGGGAATCTGCAGCTTGCAGTGAAAGCGCTTCCAGAGGGGAGTCTAACGAGGGCAAACATTTGATGGTAGCAGCTTCCCTGCGGGAGATACTCTCTTTGCCAAAATCGCATTATTAGGCGAAAGTAAGTTACAATTCAGTACCCTATCCTAAAGCTTGCTGTTAGGAGGGAATCTGCAGCTTGCAGTGAAAGCGCTTCCAGAGGGGAGTCTAATGAGGGAAAACATTTGATGGTAGCAGCTTCCCTGCGGGAGATACTCTCTTTGCCAAAATCGCTTTATTAGCCGCAGTTAAGATACAATTCAGTACCCTATGCTAAAGCTTGCTGTTAGGAGGGAATCTGCAGCTTGCAGTGAAAGCGCTTCCAGAGGGGAGTCTAACGAGGGCAAACATTTGATGGTAGCAGCTTCCCTGCGGGAGATACTCTCTTTTCCAAAATCTTATTATTATTCGAATGTAAGTTACAATTCAGTACCCTATCCTAAAGCTTGCTGTTAGGAGGGAATCTGCAGCTTGCAGTGAAAGCGCTTCCAGAGGGGAGTCTAATGAGGGCAAACATTTGATGGTAGCAGCTTCCCTGCGGGAGATACTCTCTTTGCCAAAATCGCATTATTAGGCGAAAGTAAGTTACAATTCAGTAACCTATCCTAAAGCTTGCTGTTAGGAGGGAATCTGCAGCTTGCAGTGAAAGCACTTCCAGAGGGGAGTCTAATGAGGGCAAACATTTGATGGTAGCAGCTTCCCTGCGGGAGATACTCTCTTTGCCAAAATCGCCTTATTAGCCGCAGTTAAGTTACAATTCAGTACCCTATCCTAAAGCTTTCTGTTAGGAGGGAATCTGCAGCTTGCAGTGAAAGCGCTTCCAGAGGGGAGTCTAACGAGGGCAAACATTTGATGGTAGCAGCTTCCCTGTGGGAGATACTCTCTTTGCTAAAAACGCCTTATTAGGCGAAAGTAAGTTACAATTCAGTACCTTATCCTAAAGCTTGCTGTTAGGAGGGAATCTACAGCTTGCAGTGAAAGCGCTTCCAGAGGGGAGTCTAACGAGGGCAAACATTTGATGGTAGCAGCTTTCCTGCGGGAGATAGTCTCTTTGCCAAAATCGCATTATTAGGCGAAAGTAAGTTACAATTCAGTACCCTATTCTAAAGCTTGCTGTTAGGAGGGAATCTGCAGCTTGCAGTGAAAGCGCTTCCAGAGGGGAGTCTAACGAGGGCAAACATTTGATGGTAGCAGCTTCCCTGCGGGAGATTCTCTCTTTGACAAAATCGCCTTATTAGCCGCAGTTAAGATACAATTCAGTACCCTATTCTAAAGCTTGCTGTTAGGAGGGAATCTGCAGCTTGCAGAGAAAGCGCTTCCAGAGGGGAGTCTAACGAGGGCAAACTTTGATGGTAGCAGCTTCCCTGCGGGAGATACTCTCTTTGCCAAAATCGCATTATTAGGCGAAAGTAAGTTACAATTCAGTACCCTATCCTAAAGCTTGCTGTTAGGAGGGAATCTGCAGCTTGCAGTGAAAGCGCTTCCAGAGGGGAGTCTAATGAGGGCAAACATTTGATGGTAGCAGCTTCCCTGCGGGAGATAGTCTCTTTGCCAAAATCGCATTATTAGGCGAAAGTAAGTTACAATTCAGTACCCTATCCTAAAGCTTGCTGTTAGGAGGGAATCTGCAGCTTGCAGTGAAAGCGCTTCCAGAGGGGAGTCTAACGAGGGCAAACATTTGATGGTAGCAGCTTTCCTGTGGGAGATAGTCTCTTTTCCAAAATCGCATTATTAGGCGAAAGTAAGTTACAATTCAGTACCCTATTCTAAAGCTTGCTGTTAGGAGGGAATCTGCAGCTTGCAGTGAAAGCGCTTCCAGAGGGGAGTCTAATGAGGGCAAACATTTGATGGTAGCAGCTTCCCTGCGGGAGATAGTCTCTTTTCCAAAATCGCATTATTAGGCGAAAGTAAGTTACAATTCAGTACCCTATTCTAAAGCTTGCTGTTAGGAGGGAATCTGCAGCTTGCAGAGAAAGCGCTTCCAGAGGGGAGTCTAACTAGGGCAAACATTTGATGGTAGCAGCTTCCCTGCGGGAAGCAAGCTGCAGATTCCCTCCTAACAGCAAGCTTTAGGATAGGGTACTGAATTGTATCTTACTTTCGCCTAAAAATGCGATTTTGGAAAAGAGAGTATCTCCCGCAGGGAAGCTTCTACCATGAAGCATTTGCCCTCATTAGACTCCCCTCTGGAAGTGCATTCACTGCAAGCTGCAGATTCTCTCCTAACAGAAAGCTTTAGGATAGTGTACTGAAGTGTAACTTACTTTCGCCTAATAATGCGATTTTGGCAAAGAGAGTATCTCCCGCAGGGAAGCTGCTACCATCAAATGTTTGCCCTCGTTAGACTCATCTCTGGAAGCGCTTTCCCTGCAAGGTGCAGATTCCCTCCTAACAGCAAGCTGTAGGACAGTGTACTGAATTGTAACTTTAATGCGGCTAATAATGCGATTATGGAAAAGAGAGTATCTCCCGCAGGGAAGCTGCTACCATCAAATGTTTGCCCTCGTTAGACTCCCCTCTGGAAGTGCTTTCACTGCAAGCTGCAGATTCCCTCCTAACAGCAAGCTTTACGATAGGGTACTGAATTGTATCTTACTTTTGCCTAATAATGCGATTTTGTAAAAGAGAGTATCTCCCGCAGGGAAGCTGCTACAATCAAGTGTTTGCCCTCATTAGACTCCCCTCTGGAAGCGCTTTCACTGCAAGCTGCAGATTCCCTCCTAACAGCAAGCTTTAGGATAGGGTACTGAATTGAAACTTACTTTCGCCTAATAATGCGATTTTGGCAAAGAGAGTATCTCCCGCAGGGAAGCTGCTACCATCAAGTGTTTGCCCTCATTAGACTCCCCTCTGGAAGCGCTTTCAGTGCAAGCTGCAGATTCCCTCCTAACAGCAAGCTGTAGGATAGGGTACTTAATTGTAACGTACTTTCGCCTAATAATGCGGTTTTGTAAAAGAGAGTATTTCCCGCAGGGAAGCAGGTACCATCAAATGTTTGCCCTCATTAGACTCCCCTCTGGAAGCGCTTTCACTGCAAGCTGCAGATTCCCTCCTAACAGCAAGCTTTAGGATAGTGTACTGAATTGTACCTTAACTGCGGCTTAGAATGCGATTTTGGAAAAGAGAGTATCTCCCGCAGGGAAGCTGCTACCATCAAATGTTTGCCATCGTTAGACTCATCTCTGGAAGCGCTTTCACTGCAAGGTGCAGATTCCCTCCTAACAGCAAGCTTTAGGATAGTGTACTGAATGGTATCTTACTTTCGCCTAATAATGCGATTTTGGCAAAGAGACTATCTCCCGCAGGGAAGCTGCTACCATCAAATGTTTGCCCTCGTTAGACTCCCCTCTGGAAGCGCTTTCACTGCAAGCCACATATTCGCTCTTAACAGCAAGCTTTAGGATAGGGTACTGAATTGTAACTTACTTTCGCCTAATAATGCGATTTTGGCAAAGAGAGTATCTCCCGCAGGGAAGCTGCTACCATCAAATGTTTGCCCTCATTAGACTCCCCTCTGGAAGCGCTTTCACTGCAAGCTGCAGATTCCCTCCTAACAGCAAGCTTTAGGATAGGGTACTGAATTGTATCTTAAATGCGGCTAATAATGCGATTTTGGAAAATAGAATGTCTCCCGCAGGGAAGCTGCTACCATCAAGTGTTTGCCCTCTTTAGACTTCCCTCTGGAAGCGCTTTCACTGCAAGCTGCAGATTCCCCTGGTGGAGCTTGAGGCCATTCCCTCTTGTCCTGTCCCCTGTCACTTGGGAGAAATGGCCATCATCCTCCTCTCTACAATCTCCTTTCAGGTAATTGTAGAGAGCAATGAAGTCTCCCCTCAGCCTCCTTTTCTCCAGACTAAACAACCCCAGTCCTCTCAGCTGTTTCTCATAAGGCCATGTGTGTACATAAAAAAGCGCTGACTTTTTTGAGAGGAACTAGGAGCACTACAGACAGACAGAGGATTATAAAAAGGGGAGGGACTAGCACAAAGATTCAGAAACAGCAAGAGGAGCAAAGGGGAGTATCAACAGAATGAGGAACGCAAATTGGTATAAAGATGGAAAAGGAGAAAAAAAGTATGGACAGAGAACTGATACTGAAGACTGGGGGAAAAAAGAGAGAGAAAAGAGCACAGAAAAATTAAAGAGTAGGGGTATAGGGATACCTGGGAACAGTAATTGTAGCAGCACGATAAATGAAAGGAACAAAAAAGTCCAGGTCTAAAATGTTCGTTACCTAGTTCCATCACTGTCACAACTAGCAATGTTGCAGTGACAGCACGCATACTGTTATTTCTTGTAAGGATGCTTTCAGACACATAGTAGTGTTGTTCTAGCTGAGAATGTAAGGCAGAGTTAATAAAACACAGCTGCTCCCCAGGCACTCTTTATACCTGTGAGGGCTTCACCACACCCCAGTCACAGGTGGTGGGTGGGAAGGGCCAGGGGGTATATAAGCTACAGGCCTTGCCTCTGGAGGTCATTTAGGTTGTGGTTTATCCTTGAGATTAGAGTTCTGCTGCTGTTTCAATTCATTATATATTTTAGGCTAGTTGGGTAAGTGGTGTTTTTTGGCTTTTTTTTTTGATTTTTTTTTTTTTTCTGATCCTCTAAAGAAGCAGAGGCATCTGTTGGAGGAGGTATGAGCTTTGGAAGAGTCCAGGCAAAGCAGCACATACAGCTGTAACTATGGGGCTTTTTTGTCAGTAATTTTTGATTGGGTGTTGGAGGGGGCAAGATGTTTTAATGGTTTGTTTTCCTTCTTTGTTTTTTTTCTGGGTGCTTTGCCTGGAGTTTTTAGTTATGGGATGATTTGTTGTTGTTCCTCATTCTGTGTGGCATGATGTATTGGCCCTAGGGGCTCTGCAGTTTGTAATGGGCATCTTGTGGGTGATAATAACCTGGAATGAGCCTTGTTGGCCTGTGGTAGGAAGTTGAGTCTGTGGGTTGGTGGAAGATAGAAGGGGCCAGGGGAGCCTTGGGAAGGGCTCAGGAGCCCAGCTCCCAAGGAACAGCAACACAGAAGGGTCAGGGGGGTTAAAATATAGGGCAGGTTCTGTTAAGAAGGAGCAGGGTTCCTTCTCTGATACTTCAGGGGTAGAAAAGGGCTTTAATGGTTTGGGGAAAGGGAGATGGGTTCATCAGTCTTTCTTGGGTCAGTTTGGTGGTCAGATGCAAGTGCCATTCAGGTGTCTGTTGTTCTAGTCTCTCTGTAGCCAACGAGGTAACGATGAGGTTGAGACACAAGTTGAAAAGCATTAGTTACCCTAAGAAATGTAATCTCTAGGGCTGTGAGATCTCTGCTCCCTTATACTTTCTACTTATTGTGTTCCTCAACCAACTTCTTTGCATCCATCCTGTCTCCATCCATCTGAATGTCCAGAGAAGAGTACTGTAGCTGGTGAGGGGGCTGGTGAATAAGCCTTATGAGGAGTGGCTGAGAGGGCTGGGGGTGTTTAGCCTGGAGAAGAGGAGGCTGAGGGGAGACCTCATTGCTGAAAGGAGGTTGTGGAGATAAGGAAGCTGGCCACCTCTCCAAAGTGACAGGGGACAGGACAAGAGGGAATAGCCTCAAGCTCTGCCAGGGAAGGTTCAGGCTGTACATCAGGAAAAAATATTTCACTGAAAGGGTTATTAGGGATGGGCAAAGGCTGCCCAAGGAGGTGGTAGAGTCACCTTCCCTGGAGGTGTTTAAAGGACGGGTGGCCGAAGTGCTGAGGGACGTGGTTTAGTGATTGATAGGAATGGTTGGACTCAATGATCCAATGGGTCTTTTCCAACCTGGTGATCCTATGAATATCAGACACCTTGCTACTTAAACATATGGACTCACTGCCTATCTACAGTGCAGGATTCTGCCGCTTGTTTCGCTTGCATTTCTCAGGGAAGAGATTGGATATTGTTTTGGTAACAGTTAGCAGCTGAGCAACTCTTTTTCATCTGGTCTGTGGGCACACAAGCCTCCCTTATTTAGTAGAGTTTTGGATTTTTCCTGAACTTACCAGTGAGGTTTGCTTTGTTATTGCTTACAGCGGTTTTTACCTTGTCCCTGTTATCCATTGTGTTTTTTTACGGTCATTGAGTTTCCAATTTAGGTCTTAGAGCAGTCAAATCCCACTGTTGCGAGTTTTTTATTGGCTGACTGCCTCTGTAATTCCAGTCTCCATTGCTGTGTGGTGAGTGTCCTGTGTTTTTATGTCTTCTGTGTTAATAATCTTTACTGGGTTTTGATAAGAATATTCTTTTTCAAGTTCTTCTTGTTTACTCCTGTGACTAAAGTCTGGTAACTTCCTAGAATTAGGATCTCCATGGCTCATCTTTCTTTTGTCCTGGGTATCACCACTACTGGTCCTACAACTTAAGTGGTGAGGAGGAGAGGAGAAGTAAACAGACAGCAGAGAATTTTGGGGTGCCGGTGAGGTAGTCAGGCTTTTTCTCATCATTGTGGGGCTGATGGTGAGGAGGAAGTTGAGTATGTCTAGAAGAGCAAAGTATTATTTGGCAACATAGTATTTACTTTTGGTTTGGCAGGCACTGTGTGGGCCACCTTGGGAATGGGAAGAGCATTTGAGATGAGCTGGGTAGTAGGGAGAAGGAGCATGGGGCAGACTTCTCACAGGTGTGAGTAATTCTCTTAATTTAATTACCCTGGGTGATAACAGCTGCAGCATCTGACATAAGAACTGCTGTGGAGCAAGTGAGTGGAAGGACATGGCAGTTAGGCAGAGCAAGTTGTCATGTAAGGTGCTGACATTGATCAGTGCAATGCTGGCTGTTGGCACTATTTTAGTTTTCTCATTGGTTTTCTTACAGATGGCCAAGTGGAACCTGGCAACTGTAGGATCATCCCAGGGAGCTGATGCTCTTGGAGTTTTTTCTGCTGAGGAAGCCTCCTGGTGGTCTGAAAGCTAAGTTGAGGGACGGGGGCAAGGGTGGGGTGTGACAGAGGGGAGAAGGCTGGGGATGGCAGGGTGGAGTTTTAAAAGTAGCCTAGGGGAGAGGGCTGTGCAGGAAATGTCCCCTTTGGGCATGGAGAGCTGGAGGGTGTTACTTCTCAGCCCAAAGCTAGCATGTTCCAGGTAGGGCCGTTCCAGCTTGTCTGTGCTGTGTGCTTTATATTCTGTTTCTCTTTCATGTTTCTTAAGCCTTGATGTCCCCTTTGCTTTAAAGGAATGCAGCATATGACTTGAGCAGCATCTCGAGGGTCTTGAATGCCTGTACTCATGGGTACAATACCAATTAGGCACTGTTCTTCTTGCATCATAACCTAAGTGTGGATTGGCTTCACATTTTCAAAGTTTCTAGTCAGCCATCTTTTCCTGTGACCTTGCAGACTGTGTTGGTGGCCACAATCGCTAGTCTTGTATTTTCAAGGATCCCTGTAGGCCTAAGACTTCTTCCACGCATCTTGTGTCTTTAGACATTTAAAAGGTGATCCTCTCACGTACATCATCCCAGTCTTGGCCACATACCATTGTAATGAGGGATCCTTTACAGCATGCCGGACATGCCTCGAGCACCATATCTAGGGTCCTGAATGCTTGTACCCATCAATGCACTGTCGATTGGGCACTGCTTTTCTTGCATCGTGCTCCTAAAGCCGGGATCGTTCTCGTGTTTTGGCACTGTGTTTTTCTCCTTGTTTTCCTTGCAGATGCTGAAGAGGAACCCAGTGACTGCAGGATTATTTCTGTTAGCTGATGTGATTTGAGCTGCTTTGGCCAAGGACAGCTTCATTCGTGGCCCTCTGAAAGCTAAGTTGAGGGACCAGATTTGGGAAGCGGGAGGCGGGTTGGGGATAGCAGGGAGGGGTTTTGAAGGTAGCCTAGGCTGTGCAGGGAGAGTCCTCTTTGGGCAGGTGAAGGCAGAGGGGCGTACTTCTCAGCCCAAACCCTGCATGGGCAGGGCAGTTCCAGCCTGTATCTGTTGTTATCTAGTTTGTGTAGTCACTGTGCTGTGTCTGAAATTTTCTGCAGGTCTTGATGTCCTCTTTTGTACTCGAGGCATGCCGGATGTGCCTTGGGCACCATGTCTAGGGTCCCAAATGCTCGTACTGATCAAAGCAGTGTCGATGGGGCACTGCTTTTCTTTCTTCACATTTTTAAAGCGTGGATCGCTCTTGTGTTTTGGAAGCATCCGGTCAGTTGTCTTCTGCTGCAGCCTTGCAGCCGGCCTTATTATCCAGGATAGTTAGTCTTCCGTTTTGTTGGATCCCTGTTCTGGGACTTGTTCCATACATCCTCTGCATCTTTAGGACTTTAAAAGGGTTTCTTGCCCGTTCATCTTGCCAGTTGCAGCCACATCTCTTTGGAACCATCTTTGCTTTTCCAGGGCTACCGTAGGTTCTTCCTCAGAGCCCTGTCCATTGCCTTGCCCATTGGCAAGCGTGGTCCAAGAGTCCTCCATGTTGCTGCAAATCTTCTTTTGTCCTCGGTTCACGACATCGGTCTTGTGTGTTAGTGTTCCGTGTGTATTTGTGTCCAGTTCAAGCTGCTCTGCCTGGTGCATGGAGGAGGTGATAAGAGTCAGCCAAGGTATAGCGGCCCGGTTCTTAATGTTTTAATGTGACTAGACCATGCAGTCTAGGGGCATCCATTACTTTGGAGAGCTAGCAGCCCTAAGTGTGGTAGTTTCTGCTAGTCTCTGAAACCATGGAGGGGATGCAGAGAAGTACTGTAGGGAAGCTGCTATGATCAAATTCTGGCTTTTGTTAGAGTCTTCTCTGGAAGCGCCTTCACTGCAAGCTGCAGAAGAATGTCTAACAGAATGGTTTAGTATAGGGTACTGAATTGTGACTTACTTTCGCCTAATAAGGCGATTTGGGAAAAGAGAGTGTCTCCCGCAGGGAAGATGCTAGCATGGAATGCTGCTGTTTCTGAATGTCTTCTCTTAGAGTGCTTTCAGTGCAAAGCAAGGCTTGTAGAATGTTCAGTCTCGGCTTGTGTACAGTAACATCAGAATGGCGGTTAAAGTGTCACTTTGAAATTTCATACCGTTCAGCACAAGGACTGCGGGGAATCTGCTACAATCAAATGCTGGCTCTCAGTAGAGTCTTCTCCGGAAGTGCTTTCACTTAAAGCTGGTTAAGCTCGACTAACAGAACGTTTAATACAAGGTACTGAGTTGAGACTGAACTGCACCTCCACCCCGTGCGGCCCTGCTCTTACCCCGTGCGGCCCTGCTCTTACCCCGTGCGGCCCTGCTCTTACCCCGTGCGGCCCTGCTCTTACCCCGTGCGGCCCTGCTCTTACCCCTGTCCGGTATTTTCCGCACTTGCCCGCCCCGACTTGGGCCCCTCCCGGCCCGACTTGGGCCCTTGTCCCGTGTTCTCCGCCCTTGTCCGCCCCTCTGTGCCCTTGTCCCGTGTTCTCCGCCCTTGTCCGCCCCTCTGTGGCCTTGTCCCGTATTATCCGCACTTGTCCGGTATTTTCCGCACTTGCCCGGCCCGACTTGGGCCCTTGTCCCGTGTCTCCGCCCTTGTCCGCCCCTCTGTGGCCTTGTCCTGTGTTCTCTGCCCTTGTCCGCCCCTCTGTGGCCTTGTCCCGTATTATCCGCACTTGTCCGGTATTTTCCGCACTTGCCCGCCCCGACTTGGGCCCCTCCCGGCCCGACTTGGGCCCTTGTCCCGTGTTCTCCGCCCTTGTCCGCCCCTCTGTGCCCTTGTCCCGTGTTCTCCGCCCTTGTCCGCCAATCTGTGGCCTTGTCCCGTGTTCTCCGCCATTGTCCACCACTCTGTGGCCTTGTCCCGTGTTCTCCGCCATTGTCCGCCACTCTGTGGCCTTGTACCGTGTTCTCCACACTTGTCCGACCCTCTTTCCCCTTGTCCGCCCCTCTGTGGCCTTGTCCCGTATTATCCGCACTTGTCCGCCCCTCTGGGCCCGTGTCCGACCCTCTGTGGCCTTGTCCCATATTATCCGCACTTGTCCGCCCCTCTGGGCCCGTGTCCGCCCGTCTGGGCCCTTGTCCCGTATTCTCCAAACTTGTCCGCCCCTCTGGGCTCGTGTCCGCCCGTCTGGGCCCTTGTCCCGTATTCTCCAAACTTGTCCGCCCCTCTGGGCCCGTGTCCCGTATTCTCTGGGCCCGTGTCCCGTATTCTCTGGGCCCGTGTCCCGTATTCTCTGGGCCCGTGTCCCGTATTCTCTGGGCCCGTGTCCCGTATTCTCTGGGCCCGTGTCCTGTATTCTCCTAACTTGTCCGCCCCTCTGGGCCCTTGTCCGCCCCTCTGGGCCCTTGTCCGCCCCTCTGGGCCCTTGTCCGCCCCTCTGGGCCCTTGTCCCGTATTCTCCGAAATTGTCTGCCAATCTGGGCCCTTGTCCGCCCCTCTGTGCCCTTGTCCCGTACTCTCCGAACTTGTCCGCCCCTCTTTGCTCTGGTCGGGCCCTCTTTGCCCTTGTCCGCCCCTATTTGCACTTTTCCGCCCGTCTTCGCCCTTTTTCGGTATTCCCCGCACTTGTCCGCCCGTGTTTGCCCTTTTCCGGTATTCCCCGCACTTCTCCGCCCGTCTTTGCCCTGGTCCGCCCGTCTTTGCCCTGGTCCGCCCGTCTTTGCCCTGGTCCGCCCGTCTTTGCCCTGGTCCGCCCGTCTTTGCCCTGGTCCGCCCGTCTTTGCCCTGGTCCGGTATTCTCCGCACTTGTCCGGTATTCTCCGCACTTGTCCGGTATTCTCCGCACTTGTCCGCCCGTCTTTGCCCTTGTCCGGTATTCTCCGCAATTGTCCGGTATTCTCCGCACTTGTCCGCCCGGCTTTGCCCTTGTCCGCCCGGCTTTGCCCTTGTCCGCCCGGCTTTGCCCTTGTCCGGTATTCTCCGCACTTGTCCGCCCGTCTTTGCCCTTGTCCGGTATTCTCCGCACTTGTCCGCCCGTCTTTGCCCTTGTCCGCCCGTCTTTGCCCTTGTCCGCCCGTCTTTGCCCTTGTCCGCCCGTCTTTGCCCTTGTCCGCCCGTCTTTGCCCTTGTCCGCCCGTCTTTGCCCTTGTCCGCCCGTCTTTGCCCTTGTCCGCCCGTCTTTGCCCTTGTCCGCCCGTCTTTGCCCTTGTCCGCCCGTCTTTGCCCTTGTCCGCCCGTCTTTGCCCTTGTCCGGTAATCTCCGCACTTGTCCGCGCCACTTTGCCCTTGTCCGGTATTCTCCGCACTTGTCCGGTATTCTCCGCACTTGTCCGCCCCGCTTTGCCCTTGTCCGCCCCGCTTTGCCCTTGTCCGCCCCGCTTTGCCCTTGTCCGCCCCGCTTTGCCCTTGTCCGCCCCTTTCGCAATTTTCCTCCCCTCTTTGCCCTTGTCCGCCCCTCTTTGCCATTGTCCCATATTCTCTCTCTTTGCCAAAATCGCATTATTAGGCGAAAGTAAGTTACAATTCAGTACCCTATCCTAAAGCTTGCTGTTAGGAGGGAATCTGCAGCTGCAGTCAAAGCGCTTCCAGAGGGGAGTCTAATGAGGGCAAACATTTGATGGTAGCAGCTTCCCTGCAGGAGATACTCTCTTTGCCAAAATCGCATTATTAGGCGAAAGTAAGTTACAATTCAGTACCCTATCCTAAAGCTTGCTGTTAGGAGGGAATCTGCAGCTTGCAGTGAAAGCGCTTCCAGAGTGGAGTCTAATGAGGGCAAATATTTGATGGTAGCATCTTCCCTGCGGGAGATATTCTCTTTGCAATAATCACCTTATGAGCCGCAGTTAAGTTACAATTCAGTACCCTTTCCTAAAGCTTGCTGTTAGGAGGGAATCTGCAGCTTGCAGTGAAAGCGCTTCCAGAGGGGAGTGTAATGAGGGCAAACATTTGATGGTAGCAGCTTCCCTGCGGGAGATAGTCTCTTTGCCAAAATCGCATTATTAGGCGAAAGTAAGTTACAATTCAGTACCCTATCCTAAAGCTTGCTGTTAGGAGGGAATCTGCAGCTTGCAGTGAAAGCGCTTCCAGAGGGGAGTCTAATGAGGGCAAACATTTGATGGTAGCAGCTTCCCTGCGGGAGATATTCTCTTTGCCAAAATCGCCTTATTAGACGCACTTAAGTTACAATTCAGTACAGTGTCCTACAGCTTGCTGTTAGGAGGGAATCTGCAGCTTGCAGACAAAGCGCTTCCAGAGGGGAGTCTAATGAGGGCAAACATTTGATGGTAGCAGCTGCCCTGTGGGAGATACTCTCCTTGCCAAAATCGCATTTTTAGGCGAAAGTAAGATACAATTCAGTACCCTATCCTAAAGCTTGCTGTTAGGAGGGAATCTGCAGATTGCAGTGAAAGCGCTTCCAGAGGGGAGTCTAATGAGGGCAAACATTTGATGGTAGCAGCTTCCCTGCGGGAGATAGTCTCTTTGCCAAAATCGCCTTATTAGCCGCAGTTAAGATACAGTTCAGTACCCTATCCTAAAGCTTGCTGTTAGGAGGGAATCTGCAGCTTGCAGTGAAAGCGCTTCCAGAGGGGAGTCTAATGAGGGCAAACATTTGATGGTAGCAGCTTCCCTGCAGGATATTCTCTCTTTTCCGAAATCGCCTTATGAGCCGCAGTTAAGTTACAATTCAGTACCCTATCCTAAAGCTTGCTTTTAGGAGGGAATCTGCAGCTTGCAGTGAAAGCGCTTCCAGAGGGGAGTCTAATGAGGGTAAATATTTGATGGTAGCAGCTTCCCTGCGGGAGATATTCTCTTTCCCAAAATCGCACTATTAGGCGAAAGTAAGTTACAATTCAGTACCCTATCCTAAAGCTTGCTGTTAGGAGGGAATCTGCAGCTTGCAGTGAAAGCGCTTCCAGAGGGGAGTCTAATGAGGGCAAATATTTGATGGTAGCAGCTTCCCTGCGGTAGATACTCTCTTTGCCAAAATCGCATTATTAGGCGAAAGTAAGTTACAATTCAGTACCCTATCCTAAAGCTTGCTGTTAGGAGGGAATCTGCAGCTTGCAGTGAAAGCGCTTCCAGAGGGGAGTCTAATGAGGGCAAAGATTTGATGGTAGCAGCTTCCCTGCGGGAGATACTCTCTTTGCCAGAATCGCCTTATTAGCCGCAGTTAAGATACAATTCAGTACCCTATCCTAAAGCTTGCTGTTAGGAGGGAATCTGCAGCTTGCAGTGAAAGCGCTTCCAGAGGGGAGTCTAATGAGGGCAAACATTTGATGGTAGCAGCTTCCCTGCGGGAGATAGTCTCCTTGCCAAAATCGCATTATTATGCGAAAGTAAGTTACAATTCAGTACCCTATCCTAAAGCTTGCTGTTAGGAGGGAATCTGCAGCTTGCAGTGAAAGCGCTTCCAGAGGGGAGTCTAATGAGGGCAAACATTTGATGGTAGCAGCTTCCCTGCGGGAGATAGTCTCTTTGCCAAAATCGCCTTATTAGCCGCAGTTAAGATACAGTTCAGTACCCTATCCTAAAGCTTGCTGTTAGGAGGGAATCTGCAGCTTGCAGTGAAAGCGCTTCCAGAGGGGAGTCTAATGAGGGCAAACATTTGATGGTAGAGCCTTCCCTGCGGGAGATACTCTCTTTGCCAAAATCGCAGTATTAGGCGAAAGTAAGATACAATTCAGTACACTATCCTAAAGCTTGCTGTTAGGAGGGAATCTGCAGCTTGCAGTGAAAGCGCTTCCAGAGGGGAGTCTAATGAGGGCAAACATTTGATGGTAGCAGCTTCCCTGCGGGAGATACTCTCTTTGCCAAAATCGCATTATTAGGCGAAAGTAAGTTACAATTCAGTACCCTATCCTAAAGCTTGCTGTTAGGAGGGAATCTGCAGCTTGCAGTGAAAGCGATTCCAGAGGGGAATCTAATGAGGGCAAATATTTGATGGTAGCAGCTTCCCTGCGGGAGATAATCTCTTTGCCATATCGCCTTATTGGCCGCAGTTAAGTTACAATTCGGTACCTTATCCTAAAGCTTGCTGTTAGGAGGGAATTTGCAGCTTGCAGTGAAAGCACTTCCAGAGAGGAGTCTAATGAGGGCAAACATTTGATGGTAGCAGCTTCCCTGCGGGAGATACTCTCTTTGCCAAAATCGCATTATTAGGCGAAAGTAAGTTACAATTCAGTACCCTATCCTAAAGCTTGCTGTTAGGAGGGAATCTGCAGCTTGCAGTGAAAGCGCTTCCAGAGGGGAGTCTAATGAGGGGAAACATTTGATGGTAGCAGCTTCCCTGCGGGAGATAGTCTCCTTGCCATAATCGCATTATTAGGCGAAAGTAAGTTACAATTCAGTACCTATCCTAAAGCTTGCTGTTAGGAGGGAATCTGCAGCTTGCAGTGCAAGCGCTTCCAGAGGGGAGTCTAATGAGGGCAAACATGTGATGGTAGCAGCTTCCCTGCGGGAGATACTCTCTTTTCCAAAATCGCATTATTAGGCGAAAGTAAGTTACAATTCAGTACCCTATCCTAAAGCTTGCTGTTAGGAGGGAATCTGCAGCTTGCAGTGAAAGCGCTTCCAGAGGGGAGTCTAATGTGGGCAAACATTTGATGGTAGCAGCTTCCCTGCGGGAGATACTCTCTTTGCCAAAATCGCATTATTAGGCGAAAGTAAGATACAATTCAGTACCCTATCCTAAAGCTTGCTGTTAGGAGGGAATCAGCAGCTTGCAGTGAAAGCGCTTCCAGAGGGGAGTCTAATGAGGGCAAACATGTGATGGTAGCAGCTTCCCTGCGGGAGATACTCTCTTTGCCAAAATCGCATTATTAGGCGAAAGTAAGTTACAATTCAGTACCCTATCCTAAAGCTTGCTGTTAGGAGGGAATCTGCAGCTTGCAGTGAAAGCGCTTCCAGAGGGGAGTCTAATGAGGGCAAACATTTGATGGTAACAGCTTCCCCGCGGGAGATAGTCTCTTTGCCAAAATCGCCTTATTAGCCGCAGTTAAGATACAATTCAGTACACTATCCTAAAGCTTGCTGTTAGGAGGGAATCTGCAGCTTGCAGTGAAAGCGCTTCCAGAGGGGAGTCTAAGGAGGGAAAATATTTGATGGTAGCAGCTTCCCTGCGGGAGATACTCTCTTTGCCAAAAACGCATTATTAGGCGAAAGTAAGTTACAATTCAGTACCCTATCCTAAAGCTTGCTGTTAGGAGGGAATCTGCAGCTTGCAGTGAAAGTGCTTCCAGAGGGTAGTCTAACGAGGGCAAACATTTGATGGTAGCAGCTTCCCTGCGGGAGATACTCTCTTTGCCAAAATCGCATTATTAGGCGAAAGTAAGATACAATTCAGTACACTATCCTAAAGCTTGCTGTTAGGAGGGAATCTGCAGCTTGCAGTGAAAGCGCTTCCAGAGGGGAGTCTAATGAGGGCAAACATTTGATGGTAACAGCTTCCCTGCGGGAGATATTCTCTTTGCCAAAATCGCCTTATTAGACGCACTTAAGTTACAATTCAGTACAGTGTCCTACAGCTTGCTGTTAGGAGGGAATCTGCAGCTTGCAGACAAAGCGCTTCCAGAGGGGAGTCTAATGAGGGCAAACATTTGATGGTAGCAGCTTCCCTGTGGGAGATACTCTCCTTGCCAAAATCGCATTTTTAGGCGAAAGTAAGATACAATTCAGTACCCTATCCTAAAGCTTGCTGTTAGGAGGGAATCTGCAGATTGCAGTGAAAGCGCTTCCAGAGGGGAGTCTAATGAGGGCAAACATTTGATGGTAGCAGCTTCCCTGCAGGATATTCTCTCTTTTCCGAAATCGCCTTATGAGCCGCAGTTAAGTTACAATTCAGTACCCTATCCTAAAGCTTGCTTTTAGGAGGGAATCTGCAGCTTGCAGTGAAAGCGCTTCCAGAGGGGAGTCTAATGAGGGTAAATATTTGATGGTAGCAGCTTCCCTGCGGGAGATATTCTCTTTCCCAAAATCGCACTATTAGGCGAAAGTAAGTTACAATTCAGTACCCTATCCTAAAGCTTGCTGTTAGGAGGGAATCTGCAGCTTGCAGTGAAAGCGCTTCCAGAGGGGAGTCTAATGAGGGCAAATATTTGATGGTAGCAGCTTCCCTGCGGTAGATACTCTCTTTGCCAAAATCGCATTATTAGGCGAAAGTAAGTTACAATTCAGTACCCTATCCTAAAGCTTGCTGTTAGGAGGGAATCTGCAGCTTGCAGTGAAAGCGCTTCCAGAGGGGAGTCTAATGAGGGCAAACATTTGATGGTAGCAGCTTCCCTGCGGGAGATACTCTCTTTGCCAGAATCGCCTTATTAGCCGCAGTTAAGTTACAATTCAGTACCCTATCCTAAAGCTTGCTGTTAGGAGGGAATCTGCAGCTTGCAGTGAAAGCGCTTCCAGAGGGGAGTCTAATGAGGGCAAACATTTGATGGTAGAGCCTTCCCTGCGGGAGATACTCTCTTTGCCAAAATCGCAGTATTAGGCGAAAGTAAGTTACAATTCAGTACCCTATCCTAAAGCTTGCTGTTAGGAGGGAATCTGCAGCTTGCAGTGAAAGCGCTTCCAGAGGGGAGTCTAATGAGGGCAAACATTTGATGGTAGCAGCTTCCCTGCGGGAGATACTCTCTTTGCCAAAATCGCATTATTAGGCGAAAGTAAGTTACAATTCAGTACCCTATCCTAAAGCTTGCTGTTAGGAGGGAATCTGCAGCTTGCAGTGAAAGCGCTTCCAGAGGGGAGTCTAATGAGGGCAAACATTTGATGGTAGCAGCTTCCCTGGGGGAGATAGTCTCTTTGCCAAAATCGCCTTATTAGCCGCAGTTAAGATACAGTTCAGTACCCTATCCTAAAGCTTGCTGTTAGGAGGGAATCTGCAGCTTGCAGTGAAAGCGCTTCCAGAGGGGAGTCTAATGAGGGCAAACATTTGATGGTAGCAGCTTCCCTGCGGGAGATACTCTCTTTGCCAAAATCGCATTATTAGGCGAAAGTAAGTTACAATTCAGTACCCTATCCTAAAGCTTGCTGTTAGGAGGGAATCTGCAGCTTGCAGTGAAAGCGATTCCAGAGGGGAATCTAATGAGGGCAAATATTTGATGGTAGCAGCTTCCCTGCGGGAGATAATCTCTTTGCCATATCGCCTTATTGGCCGCAGTTAAGTTACAATTCGGTACCTTATCCTAAAGCTTGCTGTTAGGAGGGAATTTGCAGCTTGCAGTGAAAGCACTTCCAGAGAGGAGTCTAATGAGGGCAAACATTTGATGGTAGCAGCTTCCCTGCGGGAGATACTCTCTTTGCCAAAATCGCATTATTAGGCGAAAGTAAGTTACAATTCAGTACCCTTTCCTAAAGCTTGCTGTTAGGAGGGAATCTGCAGCTTGCAGTGAAAGCGCTTCCAGCGGGGAGTCTAATGAGGGCAAACATTTGATGGTAGCAGCTTCCCTGCGGGAGATACTCTCTTTGCCAAAATCGCATTATTAGGCGAAAGTAAGTTACAATTCAGTACCCTATCCTAAAGCTTGCTGTTAGGAGGGAATCTGCAGCTTGCAGTGAAAGCGATTCCAGAGGGGAATCTAATGAGGGCAAATATTTGATGGTAGCAGCTTCCCTGCGGGAGATAATCTCTTTGCCATATCGCCTTATTGGCCGCAGTTAAGTTACAATTCGGTACCTTATCCTAAAGCTTGCTGTTAGGAGGGAATTTGCAGCTTGCAGTGAAAGCACTTCCAGAGAGGAGTCTAATGAGGGCAAACATTTGATGGTAGCAGCTTCCCTGCGGGAGATACTCTCTTTGCCAAAATCGCATTATTAGGCGAAAGTAAGTTACAATTCAGTACCCTTTCCTAAAGCTTGCTGTTAGGAGGGAATCTGCAGCTTGCAGTGAAAGCGCTTCCAGAGGGGAGTCTAATGTGGGCAAACATTTGATGGTAGCAGCTTCCCTGCGGGAGATACTCTCTTTGCCAAAATAGCATTATTAGGCGAAAGTAAGATACAATTCAGTACCCTATCCTAAAGCTTGCTGTTAGGAGGGAATCAGCAGCTTGCAGTGAAAGCGCTTCCAGAGGGGAGTCTAATGAGGGCAAACATGTGATGGTAGCAGCTTCCCTGCGGGAGATACTCTCTTTGCCAAAATCGCATTATTAGGCGAAAGTAAGTTACAATTCAGTACCCTATCCTAAAGCTTGCTGTTAGGAGGGAATCTGCAGCTTGCAGTGAAAGCGCTTCCAGAGGGGAGTCTAATGAGGGCAAACATGTGATGGTAGCACCTTCCCTGCGGGAGATACTCTCTTTGCCAAAATCGCATTATTAGGCGAAAGTAAGTTACAATTCAGTACCTATCCTAAAGCTTGCTGTTAGGAGGGAATCTGCAGCTTGCAGTGCAAGCGCTTCCAGAGGGGAGTCTAATGAGGGCAAACATGTGATGGTAGCAGCTTCCCTGCGGGAGATACTCTCTTTGCCAAAATCGCATTATTAGGCGAAAGTAAGTTACAATTCAGTACCCTATCCTAAAGCTTGCTGTTAGGAGGGAATCTGCAGCTTGCAGTGAAAGCGCTTCCAGAGGGGAGTCTAATGTGGGCAAACATTTGATGGTAGCAGCTTCCCTGCGGGAGATACTCTCTTTGCCAAAATCGCATTATTAGGCGAAAGTAAGATACAATTCAGTACACTATCCTAAAGCTTGCTGTTAGGAGGGAATCAGCAGCTTGCAGTGAAAGCGCTTCCAGAGGGGAGTCTAATGAGGGCAAACATGTGATGGTAGCAGCTTCCCTGCGGGAGATACTCTCTTTGCCAAAATCGCATTATTAGGCGAAAGTAAGTTACAATTCAGTACCCTATCCTAAAGCTTGCTGTTAGGAGGGAATCTGCAGCTTGCAGTGAAAGCGCTTCCAGAGGGGAGTCTAATGAGGGCAAACATGTGATGGTAGCACCTTCCCTGCGGGAGATACTCTCTTTGCCAAAATCGCATTATTAGGCGAAAGTAAGTTACAATTCAGTACCCTATCCTAAAGCTTGCTGTTAGGAGGGAATCTGCAGCTTGCAGTGAAAGCGCTTCCAGAGGGGAGTCTAATGAGGGCAAACATTTGATGGTAACAGCTTCCCCGCGGGAGATAGTCTCTTTGCCAAAATCGCCTTATTAGCCGCAGTTAAGATACAATTCAGTACACTATCCTAAAGCTTGCTGTTAGGAGGGAATCTGCAGCTTGCAGTGAAAGCGCTTCCAGAGGGGAGTCTAAGGAGGGAAAACATTTGATGGTAGCAGCTTCCCTGCGGGAGATACTCTCTTTGCCAAAATCGCATTATTAGGCGAAAGTAAGTTACAATTCAGTACCCTATCCTAAAGCTTGCTGTTAGGAGGGAATCTGCAGCTTGCAGTGAAAGTGCTTCCAGAGGGTAGTCTAACGAGGGCAAACATTTGATGGTAGCAGCTTCCCTGCGGGAGATACTCTCTTTGCCAAAATCGCATTATTAGGCGAAAGTAAGATACAATTCAGGACCCTATCCTAAAGCTTGCTGTTAGGAGGGAATCTGCAGCTTGCGGTGAAAGCGCTTCCAGAGGGGAGTCTAATGAGGGCAAACATTTGATGGTAACAGCTTCCCTGCGGGAGATATTCTCTTTGCCAAAATCGCCTTATTAGACGCACTTAAGTTACAATTCAGTACAGTGTCCTACAGCTTGCTGTTAGGAGGGTATCTGCAGCTTGCAGTGAAAGCGCTTCCAGAGGGGAGTCTAATGAGGGCAAACATTTGATGGTAGCAGCTTCCCTGCGGGAGATACTCTCCTTGCCAAAATCGCATTTTTAGGCGAAAGTAAATTACAATTCAGTACCCTATCCTAAAGCTTGCTGTTAGGAGGGAATCTGCAGCTTGCAGTGAAAGCGCTTCCAGAGGGGAGTCTAATGAGGGCAAACATTTGATGGTAACAGCTTCCCTGCGGGAGATAGTCTCTTTCCCAAAAGCGCCTTATTAGCCGCAGTTAAGTTACAATTCAGTACCCTATCCTAAAGCTTGCTGTTAGGAGGGAATCTGCAGCTTGCAGTGAAAGCGCTTCCAGAGGGGAGTCTAATGAGGGCAAACATTTGATGGTAGCAGCTTCCCTGCGGGAGATACTCTCTGTGCCAAAATCGCATTATTAGGCGAAAGTAAGTTACAATTCAGTACCTTGTCCTAAAGCTTGCTGTTAGGAGGGAATCTGCAGCTTGCAGTGAAAGCGCTTCCAGAGGGGAGTCTAATGAGGGCAAACATTTGATGGTAGCAGCTTCCCTGCGGGAGATACTCTCTTTTCCAAAATCGCATTATTAGGCGAAAGTAAGTTACAATTCAGTACCCTATCCTAAAGCTTGCTGTTAGGAGGGAATCTGCAGCTTGCAGTGAAAGCGCTTCCAGAGGGGAGTCTAATGAGGGCAAACATTTGATGGTAGCAGCTTCCCTGCAGGAGATACTCTCTTTGCCAAAATCGCATTATTAGGCGAAAGTAAGTTACCATTCTGTACCCTATCCTAAAGCTTGCTGTTAGGAGGGAATCTGCAGCTTGCAGTGAAAGCGCTTCCAGAGGGGAGTGTAATGAGGGCAAATATTTGATGGTAGCAGCTTCCCTGCGGGAGATACTCTCTTTGCCAAAATCGCTTTATTAGGCGAAAGTAAGTTACAATTCAGTACCCTATGCTAAAGCTTGCTGTTAGGAGGGAATCTGCAGCTTGCAGTGAAAGCGCTTCCAGAGGGGAGTCTAATGAGGGCAAACATTTGATGGTAGCAGCTTCCCTGCGGGAGATACTCTCTTTGCCAAAATCGCATTATTATTCGAAAGTAAGTTACAATTCAGTACCCTATCCTAAAGCTTGCTGTTAGGAGGGAATCTGCAGCTTGCAGTGAAAGCGCTTCCAGAGGGGAGTCTAATGAGGGCAAATATTTGATGGTAGCATCTTCCCTGCGGGAGATATTCTCTTTGCCAAAATCGCCTTATTAGCCGCAGTTAAGTTACAATTCAGTACCCTATCCTAAAGCTTGCTGTTAGGAGGGAATCTGCAGCTTGCAGTGAAAGTGCTTCCAGAGGGGAGTCTAATGAGGGCAAACATTTGATGGTAGCAGCTTCCCTGCGGGAGATACTCTCTTTGCCAAAATCGCATTATAATCCGCATTTAAGATACAATTAAGTACACTATCCTAAAGCTTGCTGTTAGGAGGGAATCTGCAGCTTGCAGTGAAAGCGCTTCCAGAGGGGACTCTAATGAGGGCAAACATTTGATGGTAGCAGCTTCCCTGCGGGAGATATTCTCTTTGCAAAATCGCATTATTAGGCGAAAGTAAGTTACAATTCAGTACCCTATCCTAAAGCTTGCTGTTAGGAGGGAATCTGCAGCTTGCAGTGAAAGCGCTTCCAGAGGGGAGTCTAATGAGGGCAAATATTTGATGGTAGCATCTTCCCTGCGGGAGATATTCTCTTTGCCATAATCGCCTCATTAGCCGCAGTTAAGTTACAATTCAGTACCCTATCCTAAAGCTTGCTGTTAGGAGGGAATCTGCAGCTTGCAGTGAAAGCGCTTCCAGAGGGGAGTCTAATGAGGGCAAACATTTGATGGTAGCAGCTTCCCTGCGGGAGATACTCTCTTTGCCAAAATCGCATTATTAGGCGAAAGTAAGTTACAATTCAGAACCCTTTCCTAAAGCTTGCTGTTAGGAGGGAATCCGCAGCTTGCAGTGAAAGCGCTTCCAGAGGGGAGTCTAACGAGGGCAAAGATTTGATGGTAGCAGCTTCCCTGCGGGAGATACTCTCTTTGCCAAAATCGCATTATTAGGCGAAAATAAGTTACAATTCAGTACCTTGTCCTAAAGCTTGCTGTTAGGAGGGAATCTGCAGCTTGCAGTGAAAGCACTTCCAGAGCGGAGTCTAATGAGGGCAAACATTTGATGGTAGCAGCTTCCCTGCGGGAGATACTCTCTTTGCCAAAATCGCTTTATTAGGCGAAAGTAAGTTACAATTCAGTACCCTATCCAAAAGCTTGCTGTTAGGAGGGAATCTGCAGCTTGCAGTGAAATCGCTTCCAGAGGCGAGTCTAATGAGGGCAAACATTTGATGATAGCAGCTTCCCTGCGGGAGATATTCTCTTTGCCAAAATCGCCTTATTAGCCGCAGTTAAGTTACAATTCAGTACCCTATCCTAAAGCTTGCTGTTAGGAGGGAATCTGCAGCTTGCAGTGAAAGCGCTTCCAGAGGGGAGTCTAATGAGGGCAAACATTTGATGGTAGCAGCTTCCCTGCGGGAGATAGTCTCTTTCCCAAAAGCGCCTTATTAGCCGCAGTTAAGTTACAATTCAGTACCCTATCCTAAAGCTT
Organism: Phaenicophaeus curvirostris; assembly: GCF_032191515.1. Classification (NCBI taxonomy): domain Eukaryota; kingdom Metazoa; phylum Chordata; class Aves; order Cuculiformes; family Cuculidae; genus Phaenicophaeus; species Phaenicophaeus curvirostris. Next base: position 121,024 of record NW_027206848.1, read on the forward strand.
GCTGTTAGGAGGGAATCTGCAGCTTGCAGTGAAAGCGCTTCCAGAGGGGAGTCTAATGAGGGCAAACATTTGATGGTAGCAGCTTCCCTGCGGGAGATATTCTCATTGCCATAATCGCCTTATTAGCCGCAGTTAAGTTACAATTCAGTACCCTATCCTAAAGCTTGCTGTTAGGAGGGAATCTGCAGCTTGCAGTGAAAGCGCTTCCAGAGGGGAGTCTAATGAGGGCAAACATTTGATGGTAGCAGCTTCCCTGCGAGAGATACTCTCTTTGCAAAATCGCTTTATTAGGCGAAAGTAAGTTACAATTCAGTACCCTATCCTAAAGCTTGCTGTTAGGAGGGAATCTGCAGCTTGCAGTGAAAGTGCTTCCAGAGGGGAGTCTAATGAGGGCAAACATTTGATGGTAGCAGCTTCCCTGCGGGAGATAGTCTCTTTTCCAAAATCGCATTATTAGGCGAAAGTAAGTTACAATTCAGTACCCTATCCTAAAGCTTGCTGTTAGGAGGGAATCTGCAGCTTGCAGTGAAAGCGCTTCCAGAGGGGAGTCTAATGAGGGCAAACATTTGATGGTAGCAGCTTCCCTGCAGGAGATACTCTCTTTGCCAAAATCGCATTATTAGGCGAAAGTAAGTTACAATTCAGTACCCTATCCTAAAGCTTGCTGTTAGGAAGGAATCTGCAGCTTGCAGTGAAAGCGCTTCCAGAGGGGAGTGTAATGAGGGCAAATATTTGATGGTAGCAGCTTCCCTGCGGGAGATACTCTCTTTGCCAAAATCGCCTTACTAGCCGCAGTTAAGTTACAATTCAGTACCCTATCCTAAAGCTTGCTGTTAGGAAGGAATCTGCAGCTTGCAGTGAAAGCGCTTCCAGAGGGGAGTCTAATGAGGGCAAACATTTGATGGTAGCAGCTTCCCTGCGGGAGATACTCTCTTTGCTAAAATCGCATTTTTAGGCGAAAGTAAGTTACAATTCAGTACACTATCCTAAAGCTTGCTGTTAGGAGGGAATCTGCAGCTTGCAGTGAAAGCGCTTCCAGAGGGGAGTCTAATGAGGGCAAACATTTGATGGTAGCAGCTTCCCTGCGGGAGATACTCTCTTTGCCAAAATCGCATTAATATTCGAAAGTAAGTTACAATTCAGTACCCTATCCTAAAGCTTGCTGTTAGGAGGGAATCTGCAGCTTGCAGTGAAAGCGCTTCCAGAGGGGAGTCTAATGAGGGCAAATATTTGATGGTAGCAGCTTCCCTGCGGGAGATATTCTCTTTGCCAAAATCGCCTTATTAGCCGCAGTTAAGTTACAATTCAGTACCCTATCCTAAAGCTTGCTGTTAGGAGGGAATCTGCAGCTGGCAGTGAAAGTGCTTCCAGAGGGGAGTCTAATGAGGGCAAACATTTGATGGTAGCAGCTTCCCTGCGGGAGATACTCTCTTTGCCAAAATCGCATTATAATCCGCATTTAAGATACAATTAAGTACCCTATCCTAAAGCTTGCTGTTAGGAGGGAATCTGCAGCTTGCAGTGAAAGCGCTTCCAGAGGGGAGTCTAATGAGGGCAAACATTTGATGGTAGCAGCTTCCCTGCGGGAGATATTCTCTTTGCCAAAATCGCATTATTAGGCGAAAGTAAGTTACAATTCAGTACCCTATCCTAAAGCTTGCTGTTAGGAGGGAATCTGCAGCTTGCAATGAAAGCGCTTCCAGAGGGGAGTCTAATGAGGGCAAATATTTGATGGTAGCATCTTCCCTGCGGGAGATATTCTCTTTGCCATAATCGCCTCATTAGCCGCAGTTAAGTTACAATTCAGTACCCTATCCTAAAGCTTGCTGGTAGGAGGGAATCTACAGCTTGCAGTGAAAGCGCTTCCAGAGGGGAGTCTAACGAGGGCAAACATTTGATGGTAGCAGCTTCCCTGCGGGAGATACTCTCTTTGCCAAAATCGCATTATTAGGCGAAAGTAAGTTACAATTCAGTACCCTATCCTAAAGCTTGCTGTTAGGAGGGAATCTGCAGCTTGCAGTGAAAGCGCTTCCAGAGGGGAGTCTAATGAGGGCAAACGTTTGATGGTAACAGCTTCCCTGCGGGAGATATTCTCTTTGCCAAAATCGCCTTATTAGGCGAAAGTATTTACCATTCAGTACCCTATCCTAAAGCTTGCTGTTAGGAGGGAATCTGCAGCTTGCAGTGAAAGCGCTTCCAGAAGGGAGTCTAATGAGAGTAAACATTTGATGGTAGCAGCTTCCATGCGGGAGATACTCTCTTTGCCAAAATCGCATTATTAGGCGAAAGTAAGTTACAATTCAGTACCCTAACCTAAAGTTGCTGTTAGGAGGGAATCTGCAGCTTGCAGTGAAAGCGCTTCCAGAGGGGAGTCTAACGAGGGCAAAAATTTGATGGTAGCAGCTTCCCTGCGGGAGATACTCTCTGCCAAAATCGCATTATTGTCCGCAGTTAAGTTACAATTCAGTACACTATCCTAAAGCTTGCTGTTAGGAAGGAATCTGCAGCTTGCAGTGAAAGCGCTTCCAGAGGGGAGTCTAATGAGGGCAAACATTTGATGTTAGCAACTTCCCTGCGGGTGATACTCTCTTTGCCAAAATCGCATTATTATGCGAAAGTAAGTTACAATTCAGTACCCTATCCTAAAGCTTGCTGTTAGGAGGGAATCTGCAGCTTGCAGTAAAAGCGCTTCCAGAGGGGAGTCTAATGAGGGCAAACATTTGATGGTAGCTGCTTCCCTGCGGGAGATACTCTCTTTGCCAAAATCGCACTATTAGGCGAAAGTAAGTTACAATTCAGTACCCTATCCTAAAGCTTGCTGTTAGGAGGGAATCTGCAGCTTGCAGTGAAAGCACTTCCAGAGGGGAGTCTAATGAGGGCAAGCATTTGATGGTAGCAGCTTCCCTGCAGGAGATACTCCCCTTGCCAAAATCGCATTATTAGGCGAAAGTAAGATACAATTCAGTACCCTATCCTAAAGCTTGCTGTTAGGAGGGAATCTGCAGCTTGCAGTGAAAGCGCTTCCAGAGGGGAGTCTAATGAGGGCAAACATTTGATGGTAGCAGCTTCCCTGCGGGAGAAAGTCTCTTTGCTATAATCGCATTATTAGGCGAAAGTACGTTACAATTGAGTACCCTTTCCTAAAGCTTGCTGTTAGGAGGGAATCTGCAGCTTGCAGTGAAAGCGCTTCCAGAGGGGAGTCTAATGAGAGCAAGCATTTGATGGTAGCAGCTTCCCTGCGGGAGATATTCTCTTTGCCAAAATCGCCTTATTAGCCGCAGTTAAGTTACAATTCAGTACCCTATCCTAAAGCTTGCTGTTAGGAGGGAATCTGCAGCTTGCAGTGAAAGCGCTTCCAGAGGGAAGTCTAATGAGGGCAAACATTTGATGGTAGCAGCTTCCCTGCGGGAGATATTCTCTTTGCCAAATTCTCCTTATTAGCCGCAGTTAAGTTACAATTCAGTACCCTATCCTAAAGCTTGCTGTTAGGAGGGAATCTGCAGCTTGCAGTGAAAGCGCTTCCAGAGGGGAGTGTAATGAGGGCAAAGATTTGATGGTAGCAGCTTCCCTGCGGGAGATACTCTCTTTGCCAAAATCGCATTATTAGGCGAAAGTAAGTTACAATTCAGAACACTTTCCTAAAGCTTGCTGTTAGGAGGGAATCTGCAGCTTGCAGTGAAAGCGCTTCCAGAGGGGAGTCTAATGAGGGCAAACATTTGATGGTAGCATCTTCCCTGCGGGAGATATTCTCTTTGCCAAAATCGCCTTATTAGCCGCAGTTAAGTTACAATTCAGTACCCTATCCTAAAGCTTGCTGTTAGGAGGGAATCTGCAGCTTGCAGTGAAAGCGCTTCCAGAGGGGAGTCTAATGAGGGCAAACATTTGATGGTAGCAGCTTCCCTGCGGGAGATACTCTCTTTGCCAAAATCGCATTATAATCCGCATTTAAGATACAATTAAGTACACTATCCTAAAGCTTGCTGTTAGGAGGGAATCTGCAGCTTGCAGTGAAAGCGCTTCCAGAGGGGACTCTAATGAGGGCAAACATTTGATGGTAGCAGCTTCCCTGCGGGAGATATTCTCTTTGCAAAATCGCATTATTAGGCGAAAGTAAGTTACAATTCAGTACCCTATCCTAAAGCTTGCTGTTAGGAGGGAATCTGCAGCTTGCAGTGAAAGCGCTTCCAGAGGGGAGTCTAATGAGGGCAAACATTTGATGGTAGCAGCTTCCCTGCGGGAGATACTCTCTTTGCCAAAATCGCATTATTAGGCGAAAGTAAGTTACAATTCAGAACCCTTTCCTAAAGCTTGCTGTTAGGAGGGAATCCGCAGCTTGCAGTGAAAGCGCTTCCAGAGGGGAGTCTAATGAGGGCAAACATTTGATGGTAGCAGCTTCCCTGCGGGAGATACTCTCTTTGCCAAAATCGCATTATTAGGCGAAAATAAGTTACAATTCAGTACCTTGTCCTAAAGCTTGCTGTTAGGAGGGAATCTGCAGCTTGCAGTGAAAGCACTTCCAGAGCGGAGTCTAATGAGGGCAAACATTTGATGGTAGCAGCTTCCCTGCGGGAGATACTCTCTTTGCCAAAATCGCTTTATTAGGCGAAAGTAAGTTACAATTCAGTACCCTATCCTAAAGCTTGCTGTTAGGAGGGAATCTGCAGCTTGCAGTGAAATCGCTTCCAGAGGGGAGTCTAATGAGGGCAAACATTTGATGATAGCAGCTTCCCTGCGGGAGATATTCTCTTTGCCAAAATCGCCTTATTAGCCGCAGTTAAGTTACAATTCAGTACCCTATCCTAAAGCTTGCTGTTAGGAGGGAATCTGCAGCTTGCAGTGAAAGCGCTTCCAGAGGGGAGTCTAATGAGGGCAAACATTTGATGGTAGCAGCTTCCCTGCGGGAGATATTCTCATTGCCATAATCGCCTTATTAGCCGCAGTTAAGTTACAATTCAGTACCCTATCCTAAAGCTTGCTGTTAGGAGGGAATCTGCAGCTTGCAGTGAAAGCGCTTCCAGAGGGGAGTCTAATGAGGGCAAACATTTGATGGTAGCAGCTTCCCTGCGGGAGATACTCTCTGTGCCAAAATCGCATTATTAGGCGAAAGTAAGTTACAATTCAGTACCTTGTCCTAAAGCTTGCTGTTAGGAGGGAATCTGCAGCTTGCAGTGAAAGCACTTCCAGAGGGGAGTCTAATGAGGGCAAACATTTGATGGTAGCAGCTTCCCTGCGAGAGATACTCTCTTTGCAAAATCGCTTTATTAGGCGAAAGTAAGTTACAATTCAGTACCCTATCCTAAAGCTTGCTGTTAGGAGGGAATCTGCAGCTTGCAGTGAAAGTGCTTCCAGAGGGGAGTCTAATGAGGGCAAACATTTGATGGTAGCAGCTTCCCTGCGGGAGATACTCTCTTTTCCAAAATCGCATTATTAGGCGAAAGTAAGTTACAATTCAGTACCCTATCCTAAAGCTTGCTGTTAGGAGGGAATCTGCAGCTTGCAGTGAAAGCGCTTCCAGAGGGGAGTCTAATGAGGGCAAACATTTGATGGTAGCAGCTTCCCTGCAGGAGATACTCTCTTTGCCAAAATCGCATTATTAGGCGAAAGTAAGTTACAATTCAGTACCCTATCCTAAAGCTTGCTGTTAGGAAGGAATCTGCAGCTTGCAGTGAAAGCGCTTCCAGAGGGGAGTGTAATGAGGGCAAATATTTGATGGTAGCAGCTTCCCTGCGGGAGATACTCTCTTTGCCAAAATCGCCTTACTAGCCGCAGTTAAGTTACAATTCAGTACCCTATCCTAAAGCTTGCTGTTAGGAGGGAATCTGCAGCTTGCAGTGAAAGCGCTTCCAGAGGGGAGTCTAATGAGGGCAAACATTTGATGGTAGCAGCTTCCCTGCGGGAGATACTCTCTTTGCCATAATCGCTTTATTAGGCGAAAGTAAGTTACAATTCAGTACCCTATCCTAAAGCTTGCTGTTAGGAGGGAATCTGCAGCTTGCAGTGAAAGCGCTTCCAGAGGGGAGTCTAATGAGGGCAAACATTTGATGGTAGCAGCTTCCCTGCGGGAGATACTCTCTTTGCCAAAATCGCATTAATATTCGAAAGTAAGTTACAATTCAGTACCCTATCCTAAAGCTTGCTGTTAGGAGGGAATCTGCAGCTTGCAGTGAAAGCGCTTCCAGAGGGGAGTCTAATGAGGGCAAATATTTGATGGTAGCATCTTCCCTGCGGGAGATATTCTCTTTGCCAAAATCGCCTTATTAGCCGCAGTTAAGTTACAATTCAGTACCCTATCCTAAAGCTTGCTGTTAGGAGGGAATCTGCAGCTGGCAGTGAAAGTGCTTCCAGAGGGGAGTCTAATGAGGGCAAACATTTGATGGTAGCAGCTTCCCTGCGGGAGATACTCTCTTTGCCAAAATCGCATTATAATCCGCATTTAAGATACAATTAAGTACCCTATCCTAAAGCTTGCTGTTAGGAGGGAATCTGCAGCTTGCAGTGAAAGCGCTTCCAGAGGGGAGTCTAATGAGGGCAAACATTTGATGGTAGCAGCTTCCCTGCGGGAGATATTCTCTTTGCCAAAATCGCATTATTAGGCGAAAGTAAGTTACAATTCAGTACCCTATCCTAAAGCTTGCTGTTAGGAGGGAATCTGCAGCTTGCAGTGAAAGCGCTTCCAGAGGGGAGTGTAATGAGGGCAAATATTTGATGGTAGCATCTTCCCTGCGGGAGATATTCTCTTTGCCATAATCGCCTCATTAGCCGCAGTTAAGTTACAATTCAGTACCCTATCCTAAAGCTTGCTGGTAGGAGGGAATCTACAGCTTGCAGTGAAAGCGCTTCCAGAGGGGAGTCTAACGAGGGCAAACATTTGATGGTAGCAGCTTCCCTGCGGGAGATACTCTCTTTGCCAAAATCGCATTATTAGGCGAAAGTAAGTTACAATTCAGTACCCTATCCTAAAGCTTGCTGTTAGGAGGGAATCTGCAGCTTGCAGTGAAAGCGCTTCCAGAGGGGAGTCTAATGAGGGCAAACATTTGATGGTAGCAGCTTCCCTGCGGGAGATACTCTCTTTGCCAAAATCGCATTATTAGGCGAAAGTAAGTTACAATTCAGTACCCTATCCTAAAGCTTGCTGTTAGGAGGGAATCTGCAGCTTGCAGTGAAAGCGCTTCCAGAGGGGAGTGTAATGAGGGCAAACATTTGATGGTAGCAGCTTCCCTGCGGGAGATACTCTCTTTGCCAAAATCGCTTTATTAGGCGAAAGTAAGTTACAATTCAGTACACTATCCTAAAGCTTGCTGTTAGGAGGGAATCTGCAGCTTGCAGTGAAAGCGCTTCCAGAGGGGAGTCTAATGAGGGCAAACATTTGATGGTAGCAGCTTCCCTGCGGGAGATACTCTCTTTGCCAAAATCGCATTATTAGGCGAAAGTAAGTTACAATTCAGTACTCTAACCTAAAGTTGCTGTTAGGAGGGAATTTGCAGCTTGCAGTGAAAGCGCTTCCAGAGGGGAGTCTAACGAGGGCAAACATTTGATGGTAGCAGCTTCCCTGCGGGAGATACTCTCTTTGCCAAAATCGCCTTATTAGGCGAAAGTATTTACCATTCAGTACCCTATCCTAAAGCTTGCTGTTAGGAGGGAATCTGCAGCTTGCAGTGAAAGCGCTTCCAGAAGGGAGTCTAATGAGAGCAAACATTTGATGGTAGCAGCTTCCATGCGGGAGATACTCTCTTTGCCAAAATCGCATTATTAGGCGAAAGTAAGTTACAATTCAGTACCCTAACCTAAAGTTGCTGTTAGGAGGGAATCTGCAGCTTGCAGTGAAAGCGCTTCCAGAGGGGAGTCTAACGAGGGCAAAAATTTGATGGTAGCAGCTTCCCTGCGGGAGATACTCTCTGCCAAAATCGCATTATTGTCCGCAGTTAAGTTACAATTCAGTAAACTATCCTAAAGCTTGCTGTTGGGAAGGAATCTGCAGCTTGCAGTGAAAGCGCTTCCAGAGGGGAGTCTAATGAGGGCAAACATTTGATGTTAGCAACTTCCCTGCGGGAGATACTCTCTTTGCCAAAATCGCATTATTATGCGAAAGTAAGTTACAATTCAGTACCCTATCCTAAAGCTTGCTGTTAGGAGGGAATCTGCAGCTTGCAGTGAAAGCGCTTCCAGAGGGGAGTCTAATGAGGGCAAACATTTGATGGTAGCTGCTTCCCTGCGGGAGATACTCTCTTTGCCAAAATCGCACTATTAGGCGAAAGTAAGTTACAATTCAGTACCCTATCCTAAAGCTTGCTGTTAGGAGGGAATCTGCAGCTTGCAGTGAAAGCACGTCCAGAGGGGAGTCTAATGAGGGCAAGCATTTGATGGTAGCAGCTTCCCTGCAGGAGATACTCCCCTTGTCAAAATCGCATTATTAGGCGAAAGTAAGATACAATTCAGTACCCTATCCTAAAGCTTGCTGTTAGGAGGGAATCTGCAGCTTGCAGTGAAAGCGCTTCCAGAGGGGAGTCTAATGAGGGCAAACATTTGATGGTAGCAGCTTCCCTGCGGGAGAAAGTCTCTTTGCTATAATCGCATTATTAGGCGAAAGTACGTTACAATTGAGTACCCTTTCCTAAAGCTTGCTGTTAGGAGGGAATCTGCAGCTTGCAGTGAAAGCGCTTCCAGAGGGGAGTCTAATGAGGGCAAGCATTTGATGGTAGCAGCTTCCCTGCGGGAGATATTCTCTTTGCCAAAATCTCCTTATTAGCCGCAGTTAAGTTACAATTCAGTACACTGTCCTACAGCTTGCTGTTAGGAGGGAATCTGCAGCTTGCAGTGAAAGCGCTTCCAGAGGGGAGTCTAATGAGGGCAAACATTTGATGGTAGCAGCTTCCCTGTGGGAGATAGTCTCCTTGCCATAATCGCATTATTAGGCGAAAGTAAGTTACAATTCAGTACCCTATCCTAAAGCTTGCTGTTAGGAGGGAATCTGCAGCTTGCAGTGAAAGCGCTTCCAGAGGGGAGTCTAATGAGAGCAAGCATTTGATGGTAGCAGCTTCCCTGCGGGAGATATTCTCTTTGCCAAAATCGCCTTATTAGCCGCAGTTAAGTTACAATTCAGTACCCTATCCTAAAGCTTGCTGTTAGGAGGGAATCTGCAGCTTGCAGTGAAAGCGCTTCCAGAGGGAAGTCTAATGAGGGCAAACATTTGATGGTAGCAGCTTCCCTGCGGGAGATATTCTCTTTGCCAAATTCTCCTTATTAGCCGCAGTTAAGTTACAATTCAGTACCCTATCCTAAAGCTTGCTGTTAGGAGGGAATCTGCAGCTTGCAGTGAAAGCGCTTCCAGAGGGGAGTGTAATGAGGGCAAACATTTGATGGTAGCAGCTTCCCTGCGGGAGATACTCTCTTTGCCAAAATCGCATTATTAGGCGAAAGTAAGTTACAATTCAGAACACTTTCCTAAAGCTTGCTGTTAGGAGGGAATCTGCAGCTTGCAGTGAAAGCGCTTCCAGAGGGGAGTCTAATGAGGGCAAACATTTGATGGTAGCAGCTTCCCTGCGGGAGATATTCTCATTGCCAAAATCGCCTTATTAGCCGCAGTTAAGTTACAATTCAGTACCCTATCCTAAAGCTTGCTGTTAGGAGGGAATCTGCAGCTTGCAGTGAAAGCGCTTCCAGAGGGGAGTCTAATGAGGGCAAACATTTGATGGTAGCAGCTTCCCTGCGGGAGATATTCTCTTTGCCAAAATCGCCTTATTAGCCGCAGTTAAGTTACAATTCAGTACCCTATCCTAAAGCTTGCTGTTAGGAGGGAATCTGCAGCTTGCAGTGAAAGCGCTTCCAGAGGGGAGTCTAATGAGGGCAAACATTTGATGGTAACAGCTTCCCTGCGGGAGATACTCTCTTTGCCAAAATCGCATTATTAGGCGAAAGTAAGTTACAATTCAGTACCCTAACCTAAATTTGGTGTTAGGAGGGAATCTGCAGCTTGCAGTGAAAGCGCTTCCAGAGGGGAGTCTAACGAGGGCAAACATTTGATGGTAGCAGCTTCCCTGCGGGAGATACTCTCTTTGCCAAAATCGCATTATTAGGCGAAAGTAAGTTACAATTCAGTACCCTATCCTAAAGCTTGCTGTTAGGAGGGAATCTGCAGCTTGCAGTGAAAGCGCTTCCAGAGGGGAGTCTAATGAGGGCAGACATTTGATGGTAGCAGCTTCCCTGCGGGAGATACTCTCTTTGCCAAAATCGCATTATTAGGCGAAAGTAAGTTACAATTCAGTACCCTAACCTAAAGTTGCTGTTAGGAGGGAATTTGCAGCTTGCAGTGAAAGCGCTTCCAGAGGGGAGTCTAACGAGGGCAAACATTTGATGGTAGCAGCTTCCCTGCCGGAGATACTCTCTTTGCCAAAATCGCATTATTAGGCGAAAGTTAGTTACCATTCAGTACCCTATCCTAAAGCTTGCTGTTAGGAGGGAATCTGCAGCTTGCAGTGAAAGCGCTTCCAGAGGGGAGTCTAATGAGGGCAAACGTTTGATGGTAACAGCTTCCCTGCGGGAGATATTCTCTTTGCCAAAATCGCCTTATTAGGCAAAAGTAAGTTACCATTCAGTACCCTATCCTAAAGCTTGCTGTTAGGAGGGAATCTGCAGCTTGCAGTGAAAGCGCTTCCAGAGGGGAGTCTAATGAGGGCAAACATTTGATGGTAGCAGCTTCCATGCGGGAGATACTCTCTTTGCCAAAATCGCATTATTAGGCGAAAGTAAGTTACAATTCAGTACCCTATCCTAAAGCTTGCTGTTAGGAGGGAATCTGCAGCTTGCAGTGAAAGCGCTTCCAGAGGGGAGTCTAATGAGGGCAAGCATTTGATGGTAGCAGCTTCCCTGCGGGAGATATTCTCTTTGCCAAAATCGACTTATTAGCCGCAGTTAAGATACAATTCAGTACCCTATCCTAAAGCTTGCTGTTAGGAGGGAATCTGCAGCTTGCAGTGAAAGCGCTTCCAGAGGGGAGTCTAATGAGGGCAAACATTTGATGGTAGCAGCATCCCTGCGGGAGATAGTCTCTTTGCCAAAATCGCATTATTAGGCGAAAGTAAGTTACAATTCAGTACCCTATCCTAAAGCTTGCTGTTAGGAGGGAATCTGCAGCTTGCAGTGAAAGCGCTTCCAGAGGGGAGTCTAATGAGGGCAAACATTTGATGGTAGCAGCTTCCCTGCGGTAGGAAGTCTCTTTGCTAAAATCGCATTATTAGGCGAAAGTACGTTACAATTCAGTACCCTTTCCTAAAGATTGCTGTTAGGAGGGAATCTGCAGCTTGCAGTGAAAGCGCTTCCAGAGGGGAGTCTAATGAGGGCAAACATTTGATGGTAGCAGCTTCCCTGCGGGAGATAGTCTCTTTGCCAAAATCGCATTATTAGGCGAAAGTAAGTTACAATTCAGTACCCTATCCTAAAGCTTGCTGTTAGGAGGGAATCTGCAGCTTGCAGTGAAAGCGCTTCCAGAAGGGAGTCTACTGAGGGCAAACATTTGATGGTAGCAGCTTCCCTGCGGGAGAAAGTCTCTTTGCTATAATCGCATTATTAGGCGAAAGTACGTTACAATTCAGTACACTTTCCTAAAGATTGCTGTTAGGAGGGAATCTGCAGCTTGCAGTGAAAGCGCTTCCAGAGGGGAGTCTAATGAGGGCAAGCATTTGATGGTAGCAGCTTCCCTGCGGGAGATATTCTCTGTGCCAAAATCTCCTTATTAGCCGCAGTTAAGTTACAATTCAGTACACTGTCCTACAGCTTGCTGTTAGGAGGGAATCTGCAGCTTGCAGTGAAAGCGCTTCCAGAGGGGAGTCTAATGAGGGCAAACATTTGATGGTAGCAGCTTCCCTGCGGGAGATACTCTTTTTGCCAAAATCGCATTATTAGGCGAAAGTAAGTTACAATTCAGTATCCTATCCTAAAGCTTGCTGTTAGGAGGGAATCTGCAGCTTGCAGTGAAAGCGCTTCCAGAGGGGAGTCTAATGAGGGCAAACATTTGATGGTAGCAGCTTCCCTGCGGGAGATATTCTCTTTGCCAAAATCGCCTTATTAGCCGCAGTTAAGTTACAATTCAGTACCCTATCCTAAAGCTTGCTGTTAGGAGGGAATCTGCAGCTTGCAGTGAAAGCGCTTCCAGAGGGGAGTCTAATGAGGGAAAATATTTGATGGTAGCAGCTTCCCTGCGGGAGGTAGTCTCTTTGCCAAAATCGCATTATTAGGCGAAAGTAAGATACAATTCAGTACCCTATCCTAAAGCTTGCTGTTAGGAGGGAATCTGCAGCTTGCAGTGAAAGCGCTTCCAGAGGGGAGTCTAATGAGGGCAAATATTTGACGGTAGCAGCTTCCCTGCGGGAGATACTCTCTTTGCCAAAATCGCATTATTAGGCGAAAGTAAGTTACAATTCAGTACCCTATCCTAAAGCTTGCTGTTAGGAGGGAATCTGCAGCTTGCAGTGAAAGCGCTTCCAGAGGGGAGTCTAATGAGGGCAAACATTTGATGGTAACAGCTTCCCTGCGGGAGATACTCTCTTTGCCAAAATCGCATTATTAGGCGAAAGTAAGTTACAATTCAGTACCCTAACCTAAATTTGGTGTTAGGAGGGAATCTGCAGCTTGCAGTGAAAGCGCTTCCAGAGGGGAGTCTAACGAGGGCAAACATTTGATGGTAGCAGCTTCCCTGCGGGAGATACTCTCTTTGCCAAAATCGCATTATTAGGCGAAAGTAAGTTACAATTCAGTACCCTATCCTAAAGCTTGCTGTTAGGAGGGAATCTGCAGCTTGCAGTGAAAGCGCTTCCAGAGGGGAGTCTAATGAGGGCAGACATTTGATGGTAGCAGCTTCCCTGCGGGAGATACTCTCTTTGCCAAAATCGCATTATTAGGCGAAAGTAAGTTACAATTCAGTACCCTATCCTAAAGCTTGCTGTTAGGAGGGAATCTGCAGCTTGCAGTGAAAGCGCTTCCAGAGGGGAGTCTAATGAGGGCAAGCATTTGATGGTAGCAGCTTCCCTGCGGGAGATATTCTCTTTGCCAAAATCGACTTATTAGCCGCAGTTAAGTTACAATTCAGTACCCTATCCTAAAGCTTGCTGTTAGGAGGGAATCTGCAGCTTGCAGTGAAAGCGCTTCCAGAGGGGAGTCTAATGAGGGCAAACATTTGATGGTAGCAGCATCCCTGCGGGAGATAGTCTCTTTGCCAAAATCGCATTATTAGGCGAAAGTAAGTTACAATTCAGTACCCTATCCTAAAGCTTGCTGTTAGGAGGGAATCTGCAGCTTGCAGTGAAAGCGCTTCCAGAGGGGAGTCTAATGAGGGCAAACATTTGATGGTAGCAGCTTCCCTGCGGGAGGAAATCTCTTTGCTAAAATCGCATTATTAGGCGAAAGTACGTTACAATTCAGTACCCTTTCCTGAAGATTGCTGTTAGGAGGGAATCTGCAGCTTGCAGTGAAAGCGCTTCCAGAGGGGAGTCTAATGAGGGCAAACATTTGATGGTAGCAGCTTCCCTGCGGGAGAAAGTCTCTTTGCTATAATCGCATTATTAAGCGAAAGTACGTTACAATTCAGTACACTTTCCTAAAGATTGCTGTTAGGAGGGAATCTGCAGCTTGCAGTGAAAGCGCTTCCAGAGGGGAGTCTAATGAGGGCAAGCATTTGATGGTAGCAGATTCCCTGCGGGAGATATTCTCTTTGCCAAAATCTCCTTATTAGCCGCAGTTAAGTTACAATTCAGTACACTGTCCTACAGCTTGCTGTTAGGAGGGAATCTGCAGCTTGCAGTGAAAGCGCTTCCAGAGGGGAGTCTAATGAGGGCAAACATTTGATGGTAGCAGCTTCCCTGCGGGAGATACTCTCTTTGCCAAAATCGCATTATTAGGCGAAAGTAAGTTACCATTCAGTACCCTATCCTAAAGCTTGCTGTTAGGAGGGAATCTGCAGCTTGCAGTGAAAGCGCTTCCAGAGGGGAGTGTAATGAGGGCAAACATTTGATAGTAACAGCTGCCCTGCGGGAGATATTCTCTTTGCCAAAATCGCCTTTTATCCGCAGTTAAGTTACAATTCAGTACCCTATCCTAAAGCTTGCTGTTAGGAGGGAATCTGCAGTTTGCAGTGAAAGCGCTTCCAGAGGGGAGTCTAACGCGGGCAAACATTTGATGGTAGCAGCTTCCCTGCGGGAGATAGTCTCTTTGCCAAAATCGCATTATTAGGCGAAAGTAAGTTACAATTCAGTACCCTATCCTAAAGCTTGCTGTTAGGAGGGAATCTGCAGCTTGCAGTGAAAGCGCTTCCAGAGGGGAGTCTACTGAGGGCAAACATTTGATGGTAGCAGCTTCCCTGCGGGAGAAAGTCTCTTTGCTATAATCGCATTATTAGGCGAATGTACGTTACAATTGAGTACCCTTTCCTAAAGATTGCTGTTAGGAGGGAATCTGCAGCTTGCAGTGAAAGCGCTTCCAGAGGGGAGTCTAATGAGGGCAAGCATTTGATGGTAGCAGCTTCCCTGCGGGAGATACTCTCTTTGCCAAAATCTCCTTATTAGCCGCAGTTAAGTTACAATTCAGAACACTGTCCTACAGCTTGCTGTTAGGAGGGAATCTGCAGCTTGCAGTGAAAGCGCTTCCAGAGGGGAGTCTAATGAGGGCAAGCATTTGATGGTAGCAGCTTCCCTGCGGGAGATATTCTCTTTGCCAAAATCGCCTTATTAGCCGCAGTTAAGTTACAATTCAGTACCCTATCCTAAAGCTTGCTGTTAGGAGGGAATCTGCAGCTTGCAGTGAAAGCGCTTCCAGAGGGGAGTCTAATGAGTGCAAGCATTTGATGGTAGCAGCTTCCCTGCGGGAGATACTCTCTTTGCCAAAATCGCATTATTATGCGAAAGTAAGTTACGATTCAGTACCCTATCCTAAAGCTTGCTGTTAGGAGGGAATCTGCAGCTTGCAGTGAAAGCGCTTCCAGAGGGAAGTCTAATGAGGGCAAACATTTGATGGTAGCAGCTTCCCTGCGGGAGATATTCTCTTTGCCAAATTCTCCTTATTAGCCGCAGTTAAGTTACAATTCAGTACCCTATCCTAAAGCTTGCTGTTAGGAGGGAATCTGCAGCTTGCAGTGAAAGCGCTTCCAGAGGGGAGTCTAATGAGGGCAAAGATTTCATGTTAGCAGCTTCCCTGCGGGTGATACTCTCTTTGCCAAAATCGCATTATTAGGCAAAAGTAAGTTACAATTCAGTACCCTATCCTAAAGCTTGCTGTTAGGAGGGAATCTGCAGCTTGCAGTGAAAGCGCTTCCAGAGGGGAGTCTAATGAGGGCAAACATTTGATGGTAGCAGCTTTCCTGCGGGAGATATTCTCTTTGCCAAAATCTTTTATTAGGCGAAAGTAAGTTACAATTCAGGACCCTATCCTAAAGCTTGCTGTTAGGAGGGAATCTGCAGCTTGCAGTGAAAGCCCTTCCACAGGGTAGTCTAATCAGGGCAAACATTTGATGGTAGCAGCTTCCCTGCGGGAGATACTCTCTTTGCCAAAATCGCATTATTAGGCAAAAGTAAGTTACAATTCAGTACCCTATCCTAAAGCTTGCTGTTAGGAGGGAATCTGCAGCTTGCAGTGAAAGCGCTTCCAGAGGGGAGTCTAATGAGGGCAAACATTTGATGGTAGCAGCTTCCCTGCGGGAGATACTCTCTTTGCCAAAATCGCATTATTAGGCGAAAGTAAGTTACAATTCAGTACCCTATCCTAAAGCTTGCTGTTAGGAGGGAATCTGCAGCTTGCAGTGAAAGCGCTTCCAGAGGGGAGTCTAATGAGGGCAAAGATTTGATGGTAGCAGATCCCTGCGGGAGATACTCTCTTTGCCAAAATCGCATTATTAGGCGAAAGTAAGTTACAATTCAGTACCCTATCCTAAATCTTGCTGTTAGGAGGGAATCTGCAGCTTGCAGTGAAATCGTTTCCAGAGGGGAGTCTAATGAGGGCAAACATTTGATGGTAGCAGCTTCCCTGCGGGAGATACTCTCTTTGCCAAAATCGCATTATTAGGCGAAAGTAAGTTACAATTCAGTACCCTATCCTAAAGCTTGCTGTTAGGAGGGAATCTGCAGCTTGCAGTGAAAGCGCTTCCAGAGGGGAGTCTAATGAGGGCAAACATTTGATGGTAGCAGCTTCCCTGCGGGAGATATTCTCTTTGCCAAAATCGCCTTATGAGCCGCAGTTAAGTTACAATTCAGTACACTGTCCTACAGCTTGCTGTTAGGAGGGAATCTGCAGCTTGCAGTGAAAGCGCTTCCAGAGGGGAGTCTAATGAGGGCAAACATTTGATGTTAGCAGCTTCCCTGCGGGAGATACTCTCTTTGCCAAAATCGCATTATTGGCGAAAGTAAGTTACAATTCAGTACCCTATCCTAAAGCTTGCTGTTAGGAGGGAATCTGCAGCTTGCAGTGAAAGCGCTTCCAGAGGGGAGTCTAATGAGGGCAAACATTTGATGGTAACAGCTTCCCTGCGGGAGATATTCTCTTTGCTAAAATCGCCTTATTAGCCGCAGTTAAGTTACAATTCAGTACCCTATCCTAAAGCTTGCTGTTAGGAGGGAATCTGCAGCTTGCAGTGAAAGAGCTTCCAGAGGGGAGTCTAATGAGGGCAAAGATTTGATGGTAGCAGCTTCCCTGCGGGAGATACTCTCTTTGCCAAAATCGCATTATTAGGCGAAAGTAAGTTACAATTCAGTACCCTATCCTAAAGCTTGCTGTTAGGAGGGAATCTGCAGCTTGCAGTGAAAGCACTTCCAGAGGGGAGTCTAATGAGGGCAAACATTTGATGGTAGCAGCTTCCCTGCGGGAGATACTCTTTTTGCCAAAATCGCATTATTAGGCGAAAGTAAGTTACAATTCAGTACCCTATCCTAAAACTTGCTGTTAGGAGGGAATCTGCAGCTTGCAGTGAAAGCGCATCCAGAGGGGAGTCTAATGAGGGCAAACACTTGGTGGCAGCACCTTCCTTGCGAGTTATAGTCTCTTTGCCAAAATCCCATTATTAGGCGAAAGTAAGATACAATTCAGTACCCTCTCCTAAAGCTTGCTGTTAGGAGGGAATCTGCAGCTTGCAGTGAAAGCGCTTCCAGAGGGGAGTCTAATGAGGGCAAACATTTGATGGTAGCAGCTTCCCTGCGGGAGATACTCTCTTTGCCAAAATCGCATTATTAGGCGGAAGTAAGTTACAATTCAGTACCCTATCCTAAAGCTTGCTGTTAGGAGGGAATCTGCAGCTTGCAGTGAAAGCGCATCCAGAGGGGAGTCTAATGAGGGCAAACACTTGGTGGCAGCACCTTCCTTGCGAGTTATAGTCTCTTTGCCAAAATCCCATTATTAGGCGAAAGTAAGTTACAATTCAGTACCCTATCCTAAAGCTTGCTCTTAGGAGGGAATCTGCAGCTTGCAGTGAAAGCGCTTCCAGAGGGGAGTCTAACGAGGGCAAACATTTGATGGTAGCAGCTTCCCTGTGGGAGATACTCTCTTTGCCAAAATCGCATTATTAGGCGAAAGTAAGTTACAATTCAGTACCCTATCCTAAAGCTTGCTGTTAGGAGGGAATCTGCAGCTTGCAGTGAAAGCGCTTCCAGAGGGGAGTCTAATGAGGGCAAATATTTGATGGTAGCAGCTTCCCTGCGGGATATAGTCTCTTTGCCAAAATCGCCTTATTAGCCGCAGTTAAGTTACAATTCAGTACCCTATCCTAAAGCTTGCTGTTAGGAGGGAATCTGCAGCTTGCAGTGAAAGCGCTTCCAGAGGGGAGTCTAATGAGGGCAAACATTTGATGTTAGCAGCTTCCCTGCGGGAGATACTCTCTTTACCAAAATCGCATTATTAGGCGAAAGTAAGTTACAATTCAGTACCCTATCCTAAAGCTTGCTGTTAGGAGGGAATCTGCAGCTTGCAGTGAAAGCGCTTCCAGAGGGGAGTCTAATGAGGGCAAACATTTGATGGTAGCAGCTTCCCTGCGGGAGATACTCTCTTTGCTAAAATAGCATTATTAGGCGAAAGTAAGTTACAATTCAGTACCCTATCCTAAAGCTTGCTGTTAGGAGGGAATCTGCAGCTTGCAGTGAAAGCGCTTCCAGAGGGGAGTCTAATGAGGGCAAACATTTGATGGTAGCAGCTTCCCTGCGGTAGATAGTCTCTTTGCCAAAATCTCATTATTAGGCAAAAGTAAGATACAATTCAGTACACAATCCTAAAGCTTGCTGTAAGGAGGGAATCTGCAGCTTGCAGTGAAAGCGCTTCCAGAGGGGAGTCTAATGAGGGCAAATATTTGATGGTAGCAGCTTCCATGCGGTAGATAGTCTCTTTGCCAAAATCGCATTATTAGGCGAAAGTAAGTTACAATTCAGTACCCTATCCTAAAGCTTGCTGTTAGGAGGGAATCTGCAGCTTGCAGTGAAAGCGCTTCCAGAGGGGAGTCTAATGAGGGCAAACATTTGATGGTAGCAGCTTCCCTGCGGGAGATATTCTCTTTGCCAAAATCGCATTATTAGGCGAAAGTAAGATACAATTCAGTACCCTATCCTAAAGCTTGCTGTTAGGAGGGAATCTGCAGCTTGCAGTGAAAGCGCTTCCAGAGGGGAGTCTAATGAGGGCAAACATTTGATATTAGCAGCTTCCCTGCGGGAGATACTCTCTTTAGCAAAATCGCAATATTAGGCGAAAGTAAGTTACAATTCAGTACCCTATCCTAAAGCTTGCTGTTAGGAGGGAATCTGCAGCTTGCAGTGAAAGCGCTTCCAGAGGAGAGTCTAATGAGTGCAAATATTTGATGGTAGCAGGTTCCCTGCGGTAGATAGTCTCTTTTCCAAAATCGCATTATTAGGCGAAAGTAAGATACAATTCAGTACACAATCCTAAAGCTTGCTGTAAGGAGGGAATCTGCAGCTTGCAGTGAAAGCGCTTCCAGAGGGGAGTCTAATGAGGGCAAGCATTTGATGGTAGCAGCTTCCCTGCGGGAGATACTCTCTTTGCCAAATTCTCATTATTAGGCGAAAGTAAGTTACGATTCAGTACCCTATCCTAAAGCTTGCTGTTAGGAGGGAATCTGCAGCTTGCAGTGAAAGCGCTTCCAGAGGGGAGTCTAATGAGGGCAAACATTTGATGGTAGCAGCTTCCCTGCGGGAGATACTCTCTTTGCCAAAATCGCATTATTAGGCGAAAGTAAGTTACAATTCAGGACCCTATCCTAAAGCTTGTTGTTAGGAGGGAATCTGCAGCTTGCAGTGAAAGCGCTTCCAGAGGGAAGTCTAACGAGGGCAAACATTTGATGGTAGCAGCTTCCCTGCGGGAGATACTCTCTTTGCCAAAATCGCATTATTAGGCGAAAGTAAGTTACAATTCAGTACCCTATCCTAAAGCTTGCTGTTAGGATGGAATCTGCAGCTTGCAGTGAAAGCGCTTCCAGAGGGGAGTCTAATGAGGGCAAACATTTGATGGTAGCAGCTTCCCTGCGGGAGATACTCTCTTTGCCAAAATCGCATTATTATGCGAAAGTAAGTTACAATTCAGTACCCTATCCTAAAGCTTGCTGTTAGGAGGGAATCTGCAGCTTGCAGTGAAAGCGCTTCCAGAGGGGAGTCTAATGAGGGCAAAGATTTGATGGTAGCAGCTTCCCTGCGGGAGATACTCTCTTTGCCAAAATCGCATTATTAGGCGAAAGTAAGTTACAATTCAGTACCCTATCCTAAAGCTTGCTGTTAGGAGGGAATCTGCAGCTTGCAGTGAAAGCGCTTCCAGAGGGGAGTCTAATGAGGGCAAACATTTGATGGTAGCAGCTTCCCTGCGGGAGATACTCTCTTTGCCAAAATCGCCTTATGAGCCGCAGTTAAGTTACAATTCAGTACCCTATCCTAAAGCTTGCTGTTAGGAGGGAATCTGCAGCTTGCAGTGAAAGCGCTTCCAGAGGGGAGTCTAATGAGGGCAAACATTTGATGGTAGCAGCTTCCCTGCGGGTGATATTCTCTTTGCCATAATCGCATTATTAGGCGAAAGTAAGTTACAATTCAGTACCCTATCCTAAAGCTTGCTGTTAGGAGGGAATCTGCAGCTTGCAGTGAAAGCGCTTCCAGAGGGAAGTCTAACGAGGGCAAACATTTGATGGTAGCAGCTTCCCTGCGGGAGATATTCTCTTTTCCAAAATCGCAATATTAGGCGAAAGTAAGTTACAATTCAGTACCCTATCCTAAAGCTTGCTGTTAGGAGGGAATCTGCAGCTTGCAGTGAAAGCGCTTCCAGAGGGGAGTCTAAGGAGGGCAAACATTTGATGGTAGCAGCTTCCCTGCGGGAGATACTCTCTTTGCCAAAATCGCATTATTAGGCGAAAGTAAGTTACAATTCAGTACCCTATCCTAAAGCTTGCTGTTAGGAGGGAATCTGCAGCTTGCAGTGAAAGCGCTTCCAGAGGGGAGTCTAATGAGGGCAAACATTTGATGGTAGCAGCTTCCCTGCGGGAGATACTCTCTTTGCCAAAATCGCCTTATGAGCCGCAGTTAAGTTACAATTCAGTACCCTATCCTAAAGCTTGCTGTTAGGAGGGAATCTGCAGCTTGCAGTGAAAGCGCTTCCAGAGGGGAGTCTAATGAGGGCAAACATTTGATGGTAGCAGCTTCCCTGCGGGTGATATTCTCTTTGCCATAATCGCATTATTAGGCGAAAGTAAGTTACAATTCAGTACCCTATCCTAAAGCTTGCTGTTAGGAGGGAATCTGCAGCTTGCAGTGAAAGCGCTTCCAGAGGGGAATCTAATGAGGCCAAATATTTGATGGTATCCGCTTCCCTGCGGGAGATATTCTCTTTGCTAAAATCGCCTTTTTAGCCGCAGTTAAGTTACAATTCAGTACCCTATCCTAAAGCTTGCTGTTAGGAGGGAATCTGCAGCTTGCAGTGAAAGAGCTTCCAGAGGGGAGTCTAATGAGGGCAAGCATTTGATGGTAGCAGCTTCCCTGCGGGAGATACTCTCTTTGCCAAAATCGCATTATTAGGCGAAAGTAAGTTACAATTCAGTACCCTATCCTAAAGCTTGCTGTTAGGAGGGAATCTGCAGCTTGCAGTGAAAGCGCTTCCAGAGGGGAGTCTAATGAGGGCAAAGATTTGATGTTAGCAGCTTCCCCGCGGGAGATACTCTCTTTGCCAAAATCGCATTATTAGGCGAAAGTAAGTTACAATTCAGGACCCTATCCTAAAGTTTGCTGTTAGGAGGGAATCTGCAGCTTGCAGTGAAAGCGCTTCCAGAGGGGAGTCTAATGAGGGCAAACATTTGATGTTAGCAGCTTCCCTGCGGGAGATACTCTCTTTGCCAAAATCGCATTATTAGGCGAAAGTAAGTTACAATTCAGTACCCTATCCTAAAGCTTGCTGTTAGGAGGGAATCTGCAGCTTGCAGTGAAAGCGCTTCCAGAGGGGAGTCTAATGAGGGCCAACATTTGATGGTAGCAGCTTCCCTGCGGGAGATACTCTCTTTTCCAAAATCGCATTATTAGGCGAAAGTAAGTTACAATTCAGTACACTATCCTAAAGCTTGCTGTTAGGAGGGAATCTGCAGCTTGCAGTGAAAGCGCTTCCAGAGGGGAGTCTAATGAGGGCAAACATTTGATGGTAGCAGCTTCCCTGCGGGAGATACTCTCTTTGCCAAATTCGCACTATTAGGCGAAAGTAAGATACAATTCAGTACACTATCCTAAAGCTTGCTGTTAATAGGGAATCTGCAGCTTGCAGTGAAAGCGCTTCCAGAGGGGAGTCTAACGAGGGCAAACATTTGATGGTAGCAGCTTCCCTGCGGGAGATAGTCTCTTTTCCAAAATCGCATTATTAGGCGAAAGTAAGTTACAATTCAGTACCCTATCCTAAAGCTTGCTGTTAGGAGGGAATCTGCAGCTTGCAGTGAAAGCGCTTCCAGAGGGGAGTCTAATGAGGGCAAACATTTGATGGTAGCAGCTTCCCTGCGGGAGATACTCTCTTTTTCAAAATCGCAATATTAGGCGAAAGTAAGTTTCAATTCAGTACCCTGTCCTAAAGCTTGCTGTTAGGAGGGAATCTGCAGCTTGCAGAGAAAGTGCTTCCAGAGGGGAGTCTAATGAGGGCAAACATTTGATGGTAGCAGCTTCCCTGCGGGAGATAGTCTCTTTGCCAAAATCGCATTATTAGGCGAAAGTAAGTTACAATTCAGTACCCTATCCTAAAGCTTGCTGTTAGGAGGGAATCTGCAGCTTGCAGTGAAAGCGCTTCCAGAGGGGAGTCTAATGAGGGCAAACATTTGATGGTAGCAGCTTCCCTGCGGGAGATAGTCTCTTTGCCAAAATCGCATTATTAGGCGAAAGTAAGTTACAATTCAGTACCCTATCCTAAAGCTTGCTGTTAGGAGGGAATATGCAGCTTGCAGTGAAAGCGCTTCCAGAGGGGAGTCTAATGAGGGCAAACATTTGATGGTAGCAGCTTCCCTGCGGGAGATACTCTCTTTGCCAAAATCGCATTATTAGGCGAAAGTAAGTTACAATTCAGTACCCTATCCTAAAGCTTGCTGTTAGGAGGGAATCTGCAGCTTGCAGTGAAAGCGCTTCCAGAGGGGAGTCTAACGAGGGCAAACATTTGATGGTATCAGCTTCCCGGCGGGAGATACTCTCTTTGCCAAAATCGCATTATTAGGCGAAAGTAAGTTACAATTCAGTACCCTATCCTAAAGCTTGCTGTTAGGAGGGAATCTGCAGCTTGCAGTGAAAGCGCTTCCAGAGGGGAGTCTAATGAGGGCAAACATTTGGTGGCAGCAGCTACCCTGCGGGAGATACTCTCTTTGCCAAAATCGCATTACTAGGCGAAAGTAAGTTACAATTCAGTACCCTATCCTAAAGCTTACTGTTAGGAGGGAATCTACAGCTTGCAGTGAAAGCGCTTCCAGAGGGGAGTCTAATGAGGGCAAACATTTGATGGTAGCAGCTTCCCTGCGGGAGATATTCTCTTTGCCAAAATCGCCTTATTAGCCGCAGTTAAGTTACAATTCAGTACCCTATCCTAAAGCTTGCTGTTAGGAGGGAATCTGCAGCTTGCAGTGAAAGCGCTTCCAGAGGGGAGTCTAATGAGGGCAAACATTTGATGGTAGCAGCTTCCCTGCGGGAGATACTCTCTTTGCCAGAATCGCATTATTAGGCGAAAGTAAGTTACAATTCCGTACCCTATCCTAAAGCTTGCTGTTAGGAGGGAATCTGCAGCTTGCAGTGAAAGCGCTTCCACAGGGTAGTCTAAGGAGGGCAAACATTTGATGGTAGCAGCTTCCCTGCGGGAGATAGTCTCTTTGTCAAAATCGCCTTTTTAGCCGCAGTTAAGTTACAATTCAGTACCCTATCCTAAAGCTTGCTGTTAGGAGGGAATCTGCAGCTTGCAGTGAAAGCGCTTCCAGAGGGGAGTCTAATGAGGGCAAACATTTGATGGTAGCAGCTTCCTTGCGGGAGATACTCTCTTTGCCAAAATCGCATTATTAGGCGAAAGTAAGTTACAATTCAGTACCCTATCCTAAAGCTTGCTGTTAGGAGGGAATCTGCAGCTTGCAGTGAAAGCGCTTCCAGAGGGGAGTCTAATGAGGGCAAACATTTGATGGTAGCAGCTTCCCTGCGGGAGATAGTCTCTTTTTCAAAATCGCATTATTATGCGAAAGTAAGTTACAATTCAGTACCCTATCCTAAAGCTTGCTGTTAGGAGGGAATCTGCAGCTTGCAGTGAAAGCGCTTCCAGAGGGGAGTCTAATGAGGGCAAACATTTGATGGTAGCAGCTTCCCTGCGGGAGATACTCTCTTTGCCAAAATCGCATTATTAGGCGAAAGTAAGATACAATTCAGTACCCTATCCTAAAGCTTGCTGTTAGGAGGGAATCTGCAGCTTGCAGTGAAAGCGCTTCCAGAGGGGAGTGTAATGAGGGCAAACATTTGATGGTAGCAGCTTCCCTGCGGGAGATACTCTCTTTGCCAAAATCGCATTATTAGGCGAAAGTAAGTTACAATTCAGTACACTATCCTAAAGCTTGCTGTTAGGAGGGAATCTGCAGCTTGCAGTGAAAGCGCTTCCAGAGGGGAGTCTAATGAGGGCAAACATTTGATGGTAGCTGCTTCCCTGCGGGAGATACTCTCTTTGCCAAAATCGCATTATTAGGCGAAAGTAAGTTACAATTCAGTACCCTATCCTAAAGCTTACTGTTAGGAGGGAATCTACAGCTCGCAGTGAAAGCGCTTCCAGAGGGGAGTCTAATGAGGGCAAACATTTGATGGTAGCAGCTTCCCTGCGGGAGATATTCTCTTTGCCAATATCGCCTTATTAGCCGCAGTTAAGTTACAATTCAGTACCCTATCCTAAAGCTTGCTGTTAGGAGGGAATCTGCTGCTTGCAGTGAAAGCGCTTCCAGAGGGGAGTCTAATGAGGGCAAACATTTGATGGTAGAGCCTTCCCTGCGGGAGATACTCTCTTTGCCAAAATCGCAGTATTAGGCGAAAGTAAGTTACAATTCAGTACCCTATCCTAAAGCTTGCTGTTAGGAGGGAATCTACAGCTTGCAGTGAAAGCGCTTCCAGAGGGGAGTCTAATGAGGGCAAACATTTGATGGTAGCAGCTTCCCTGCGGGAGATACTCTCTTTGCCAAAATAGCATTATTAGGTGAAAGTAAGTTACAATTCAGTACCCTATCCTAAAGCTTGCTGTTAGGAGGGAATCTGCAGCTTGCAGTGAAAGCGCTTCCAGAGGGGAGTCTAATGAGGGCAAACATTTGATGGTAGCAGCTTCCCTGCGGGAGATAGTCTCTTTGCCAAAATCGCATTATTAGGCGAAAGTAAGTTACAATTCAGTACCCTATCCTAAAGCTTGCTGTTAGGAAGGAATCTGCAGCTTGCAGTGAAAGCGCTTCCAGAGGGGAGTCTAATGAGGGCAAACATTTGATGGTAGCAGCTTCCCTGCGGGAGATACTCTCTTTGCCAAAATCGCATTATTAGGCGAAAGTAAGCTACAATTCAGTACCCTATCCTAAAGCTTGCTGTTAGGAGGGAATCTGCAGCTTGCAGTGAAAGCGCTTCCACAGGGTAGTCTAAGGAGGGCAAACATTTGATGGTAGCAGCTTCCCTGCGGGAGATATTCTCTTTGCCAAATTCGCCTTATTAGCCGCAGTTAATTTACAATTCAGTACACTATCCTAAAGCTTGGTGTTAGGAGGGAATCTGCAGCTTGCAGTGAAAGCGCTTCCAGAGGGGAGTCTAATGAGGGCAAACATTTGATGGTAGCAGCTTCCCTGCGGGAGATACTCTCTTTGCCAAAATCGCATTATTAGGCGAAAGTAAGTTACAATTCAGTACCCTATCCTAAAGCTTGCTGTTAGGAGGGAATCTGCAGCTTGCAGTGAAAGCGCTTCCAGAGGGGAGTCTAATGAGAGCAAAGATTTGATGGTAGCAGCTTCCCTGCGGGAGATACTCTCTTTGCCAAAATCGCATTATTAGGCGAAAGTAAGTTACAATTCAGTACCCTATCCTAAAGCTTGCTGTTAGGAGGGAATCTGCAGCTTGCAGTGAAAGCGCTTCCAGAGGGGAGTCTAATGAGTACAAGCATTTCATGGTAGCAGCTTCCCTGCGGGTGATACTCTCTTTGCCGAAATCGCATTATTAGGCGAAAGTAAGTTACAATTCAGTACCCTATCCTAAAGCTTGCTGTTAGGAGGGAATCTGCACCTTGCAGTGAAAGCGCTTCCAGAGGGGAGTCTAATGAGGGCAAACATTTGATGGTAGCAGCTTCCCTGCGGGAGATATTCTCTTTGCCATATTCTCCTTATAAGCCGCAGTTAAGATACAATTCAGTACCCTATCCTAAAGCTTGCTGTTAGGAGGGAATCTGCAGCTTGCAGTGAAAGCGCTTCCAGAGGGGAGTCTAATGAGGGCAAACATTTGATGGTAGCAGCTTCCCTGCGGGAGATACTCTCTTTGCTATAATCGCATTATTAGGCGAAAGTAAGTTACAATTCAGTACCCTATCCTAAAGCTTGCTGTTAGGAGGGAATCTGCAGCTTGCAGTGAAAGCGCTTCCAGAGGGGAGTCTAACGAGGGCAAACATTTGATGGTATCAGCTTCCCTGCGGGAGATACTCTCTTTGCCAAAATCGCATTATTAGGCGAAAGTAAGTTACAATTCAGTACCCTATCCTAAAGCTTGCTGTTAGGAGGGAATCTGCAGCTTGCAGTGAAAGCGCTTCCAGAGGGGAGTCTAATGAGGGCAAAGATTTGGTGGCAGCAGCTACCCTGCGAGTTATAGTCTCTTTGCCAAAATCACATTATTAGGCGAAAGTAAGTTACAATTCAGTACCCTATCCTAAAGCTTGCTGTTAGGAGGGAATCTGCAGCTTGCAGTGAAAGCGCTTCCAGAGGGGAGTCTAATGAGGGCAAACATTTGATGGTAGCAGCTTCCCTGCGGGAGATATTCTCTTTGCCAAAATCGCATTATTAGGCGAAAGTAAGATACAATTCAGTACCCTATCCTAAAGCTTGCTGTTAGGAGGGAATCTGCAGCTTGCAGTGAAAGCGCTTCCAGAGGGGAGTCTAATGAGGGCAAACATTTGATGGTAGCAGCTTCCCTGCGGGAGATATTCTCTTTGCCAAAATCGCATTATTAGGCGAAAGTAAGATACAATTCAGTACCCTATCCTAAAGCTTGCTGTTAGGAGGGAATCTGCAGCTTGCAGTGAAAGCGCTTCCAGAGGGGAGTCTAATGAGGGCAAACATTTGATGGTAGCAGCTTCCCTGCGGGAGATACTCTCTTTGCCAAAATCGCATTATTAGGCGAAAGTAAGTTACAATTCAGTACACTATCCTAAAGATTGCTGTTAGGAGGGAATCTGCAGCTTGCAGTGAAAGCGCTTCCAGAGGGGAGTCTAATGAGGGCAAACATTTGATGGTAGCAGCTTCCCTGCGGGAGATACTCTCTTTGCCAAAATCGCATTATTAGGCGAAAGTAAGTTACAATTCAGTACCCTATCCTAAAGCTTGCTGTTAGGAGGGAATATGCTGCTTGCAGTAAAAGCGCTTCCAGAGGGGAGTCTAATGAGGGCAAACATTTGATGGTAGCAGCTTCCCTGCGGGAGATACTCTCTTTGCCATAATCGCATTATTAGGTGAAAGTAAGTTACAATTCAGTACCCTATCCTAAAGCTTGCTGTTAGGAGGGAATCTGCAGCTTGCAGTGAAAGCGCTTCCAGAGGGGAGTGTAATGAGGGCAAACATTTGATGGTAGCAGCTTCCCTGCGGGAGATACTCTCTTTGCCAAAATCGCATTATTAGCCGCAGTTAAGTTACAATTCAGTACCCTATCCTAAAGCTTGCTGTTAGGAGGGAATCTGCAGCTTGCAGTGAAAGCGCTTCCAGAGGGGAGTGTAATGAGGGCAAACATTTGATGGTAGCAGCTTCCCTGCGGGAGATACTCTCTTTGCCAAAATCGCATTATTAGGCGAAAGTAAGTTACAATTCAGTACCCTATCGTAAAGCTTGCTGTTAGGAAGGAATCTGCAGCTTGCAGTGAAAGCGCTTCCAGAGGGGAGTCTAATGAGGGCAAACATTTGATGGTAGCAGCTTCCCTGCGGGAGATACTCTCTTTGCCAAAATCGCCTTATTAGCAGCACTTAAGATACAATTCAGTACCCTATCCTAAAGCTTGCTGTTAGGAGGGAATCTGCAGCTTGCAGTGAAAGCGCTTCCAGAGGGGAGTCTAATGAGGGCAAACATTTGATGGTAGCAGCTTCCCTGCGGGAGATATTCTCTTTGCCAAAATCGCATTATTAGGCGAAAGTAAGATACAATTCAGTACCCTATCCTAAAGCTTGCTGTTAGGAGGGAATCTGCAGCTTGCAGTGAAAGCGCTTCCAGAGGGGAGTCTAATGAGGGCAAACATTTGATGGTAGCAGCTTCCCTGCGGGAGATATTCTCTTTGCCAAAATCGCATTATTAGGCGAAAGTAAGATACAATTCAGTACCCTATCCTAAAGCTTGCTGTTAGGAGGGAATCTGCAGCTTGCAGTGAAAGCGCTTCCAGAGGGGAGTCTAATGAGGGCAAACATTTGATGGTAGCAGCTTCCCTGCGGGAGATACTCTCTTTGCTATAATCGCATTATTAGGCGAAAGTAAGTTACAATTCAGTACCCTATCCTAAAGCTTGCTGTTAGGAGGGAATCTGCAGCTTGCAGTGAAAGCGCTTCCAGAGGGGAGTCTAACGAGGGCAAACATTTGATGGTATCAGCTTCCCTGCGAGTTATAGTCTCTTTGCCAAAATCGCATTATTAGGCGAAAGTAAGTTACAATTCAGTACCCTATCCTAAAGCTTGCTGTTAGGAGGGAATCTGCAGCTTGCAGTGAAAGCGCTTCCAGAGGGGAGTCTAATGAGGGCAAACATTTGATGGTAGCAGCTTCCCTGCGGGAGATAGTCTCTTTGCCAAAATCGCATTATTAGGCGAAAGTAAGATCCAATTCAGTACCCTATCCTAAAGCTTGCTGTTAGGAGGGAATCTGCAGCTTGCAGTGAAAGCGCTTCCAGAGGGGAGTCTAATGAGGGCAAACATTTGATGGTAGCAGCTTCCCTGCGGGAGATAGTCTCTTTGCCAAAATCGCATTATTAGGCGAAAGTAAGATCCAATTCAGTACCCTATCCTAAAGCTTGCTGTTAGGAGGGAATCTGCAGCTTGCAGTGAAAGCGCTTCCAGAGGGGAGTCTAATGAGGGCAAACATTTGATGGTAGCAGCTTCCCTGCAGGAGATATTCTCTTTGCCAAAATCGCATTATTAGGCGAAAGTAAGATACAATTCAGTACCCTATCCTAAAGCTTGCTGTTAGGAGGGAATCTGCAGCTTGCAGTGAAAGCGCTTCCAGAGGGGAGTCTAATGAGGGCAAACATTTGATGGTAGCAGCTTCCCTGCGGGAGATACTCTCTTTGCCAAAATCGCATTATTAGGCCAAAGTAAGTTACAATTCAGTACACTATCCTAAAGCTTGCTGTTAGGAGGGAATCTGCAGCTTGCAGTGAAAGCGCTTCCAGAGGGGAGTCTAATGAGGGCAAACATTTGATGGTAGCAGCTTCCCTGCGGGAGATACTCTCTTTGCCAAAATCGCATTATTAGGCGAAAGTAAGTTACAATTCAGTACCCTATCCTAAAGCTTGCTGTTAGGAGGGAATATGCTGCTTGCAGTAAAAGCGCTTCCAGAGGGGAGTCTAATGAGGGCAAACATTTGATGGTAGCTGCTTCCCTGCGGGAGATAGTCTCTTTGCCATAATCGCAATATGAGCCGCAGTTAAGTTACAATTCAGTACCGTATCCTAAAGCTTGCTGTTAGGAGGGAATCTGCAGCTTGCAGTGAAAGCGCTTCCAGAGGGGAGTGTAATGAGGGCAAACATTTGATGGTAGCAGCTTCCCTGCGGGAGATACTCTCTTTGCCAAAATCGCATTATTAGGCGAAAGTAAGTTACAATTCAGTACCCTATCCTAAAGCTTGCTGTTAGGAGGGAATCTGCAGCTTGCAGTGAAAGCGCTTCCAGAGGGGAGTCTAACGAGGGCAAACATTTGATGGTATCAGCTTCCCGGCGGGAGATACTCTCTTTGCCAAAATCGCATTATTAGGCGAAAGTAAGTTACAATTCAGTACCCTATCCTAAAGCTTGCTTTTAGGAGGGAATCTGCAGCTTGCAGTGAAAGCGCTTCCAGAGGGGAGTCTAATGAGGGCAAACATTTGGTGGCAGCAGCTACCCTGCGGGAGATACTCTCTTTGCCAAAATCGCATTACTAGGCGAAAGTAAGTTACAATTCAGTACCCTATCCTAAAGCTTACTGTTAGGAGGGAATCTACAGCTTGCAGTGAAAGCGCTTCCAGAGGGGAGTCTAATGAGGGCAAACATTTGATGGTAGCAGCTTCCCTGCGGGAGATATTCTCTTTGCCAAAATCGCCTTCTTAACCGCAGTTAAGTTACAATTCAGTACCCTATCCTAAAGCTTGCTGTTAGGAGGGAATCTGCAGCTTGCAGTGAAAGCGCTTCCAGAGGGGAGTCTAATGAGGGCAAACATTTGATGGTAGCAGCTTCCCTGCGGGAGATACTCTCTTTGCCAGAATCGCATTATTAGGCGAAAGTAAGTTACAATTCCGTACCCTATCCTAAAGCTTGCTGTTAGGAGGGAATCTGCAGCTTGCAGTGAAAGCGCTTCCACAGGGTAGTCTAAGGAGGGCAAACATTTGATGGTAGCAGCTTCCCTGCGGGAGATAGTCTCTTTGCCAAATTCGCCTTTTTAGCCGCAGTTAATTTACAATTCAGTACCCTATCCTAAAGCTTGCTGTTAGGAGGGAATCTGCAGCTTGCAGTGAAAGCGCTTCCAGAGGGGAGTCTAATGAGGGCAAACATTTGATGGTAGCAGCTTCCCTGCGGGAGATAGTCTCTTTTTCAAAATCGCATTATTATGCGAATGTAAGTTACAATTCAGTACCCTATCCTAAAGCTTGCTGTTAGGAGGGAATCTGCAGCTTGCAGTGAAAGCGCTTCCAGAGGGGAGTCTAATGAGAGCAAAGATTTGATGGTAGCAGCTTCCCTGCGGGAGATACACTCTTTGCCAAAATCGCATTATTAGGCGAAAGTAAGTTACAATTCAGTACCCTATCCTAAAGCTTGCTGTTAGGAGGGAATCTGCAGCTTGCAGTGAAGCACTTCCAGAGGGGAGTCTAATGAGGGCAAACATTTGATGGTAGCAGCTTCCCTGCGGGAGATAGTCTCTTTGCCAAAATCGCATTATTAGGCGAAAGTAAGTTACAATTCAGTACCCTATCCTAAAGCTTGCTGTTAGGAGGGAATATGCAGCTTGCAGTGAAAGCGCTTCCAGAGGGGAGTCTAATGAGGGCAAACATTTGATGGTAGCAGCTTCCCTGCGGGAGATACTCTCTTTGCCATAATCGCATTATTAGGCGAAAGTAAGTTACAATTCAGTACCCTATCCTAAAGCTTGCTGTTAGGAGGGAATCTGCAGCTTGCAGTGAAAGCGCTTCCAGAGGGGAGTCTAACGAGGGCAAACATTTGATGGTATCAGATTCCCGGCGGGAGATACTCTCTTTGCCAAAATCGCATTATTAGGCGAAAGTAAGTTACAATTCAGTACCCTATCCTAAAGCTTGCTGTTAGGAGGGAATCTGCAGCTTGCAGTGAAAGCGCTTCCAGAGGGGAGTCTAATGAGGGCAAACATTTGGTGGCAGCAGCTACCCTGCGGGAGATACTCTCTTTGCCAAAATCGCATTACTAGGCGAAAGTAAGTTACAATTCAGTACCCTATCCTAAAGCTTACTGTTAGGAGGGAATCTACAGCTCGCAGTGAAAGCGCTTCCAGAGGGGAGTCTAATGAGGGCAAACATTTGATGGTAGCAGCTTCCCTGCGGGAGATATTCTCTTTGCCAATATCGCCTTATTAGCCGCAGTTAAGTTACAATTCAGTACCCTATCCTAAAGCTTGCTGTTAGGAGGGAATCTGCAGCTTGCAGTGAAAGCGCTTCCAGAGGGGAGTCTAATGAGGGCAAACATTTGATGGTAGCAGCTTCCCTGCGGGAGATACTCTCTTTGATAAAATCGCATTATTAGCCGCTGTTAAGTTACAATTCAGTACCCTATCCTAAAGCTTGCTGTTAGGAGGGAATCTGCAGCTTGCAGTGAAAGCGCTTCCAGAGGGGAGTCTAATGAGGGCAAACATTTGATGGTAGCAGCTTCCCTGCGGGAGATACTCTCTTTGCCAAAATCGCATTATTAGGCGAAAGTAAGTTACAATTCAGTACACTATCCTAAAGCTTGCTGTTAGGAGGGAATCTGCAGCTTGCAGTGAAAGCGCTTCCAGAGGGGAGTCTAATGAGGGCAAACATTTGATGGTAGCAGCTTCCCTGCGGGAGATACTCTCTTTGCCAAAATCGCATTATTAGGCGAAAGTAAGTTACAATTCAGTACCCTATCCTAAAGCTTGCTGTTAGGAGGGAATATGCTGCTTGCAGTGAAAGCGCTTCCAGAGGGGAGTCTAATGAGGGCAAACATTTGATGGTAGCAGCTTCCCTGCGGGAGATACTCTCTTTGCCAAAATCGCCTTATGAGCCGCAGTTAAGTTACAATTCAGTACCCTATCCTAAAGCTTGCTGTTAGGAGGGAATCTGCAGCTTGCAGTGAAAGCGCTTCCAGAGGGGAGTCTAATGAGGGCAAACATTTGATGGTAGCAGCTTCCCTGCGGGAGATACTCTCTTTGCCAAAATAGCATTATTAGGTGAAAGTAAGTTACAATTCAGTACCCTATCCTAAAGCTTGCTGTTAGGAGGGAATCTGCAGCTTGCAGTGAAAGCGCTTCCAGAGGTGAGTCTAATGAGGGCAAACATTTGATGGTAACAGCTTCCCTGCGGGAGATAGTCTCTTTGCCAAAATCGCATTATTAGGCGAAAGTAAGTTACAATTCAGTACCCTATCCTAAAGCTTGCTGTTAGGAAGGAATCTGCAGCTTGCAGTGAAAGCGCTTCCAGAGGGGAGTCTAATGAGGGCAAACATTTGATGGTAGCAGCTTCCCTGCGGGAGATACTCTCTTTGCCAAAATCGCATTATTAGGCGAAAGTAAGTTACAATTCAGTACCCTATCCTAAAGCTTGCTGTTAGGAGGGAATCTGCAGCTTGCAGTGAAAGCGCTTCCACAGGGTAGTCTAAGGAGGGCAAACATTTGATGGTAGCAGCTTCCCTGCGGGAGATATTCTCTTTGCCAAATTCGCCTTATTAGCCGCAGTTAATTTACAATTCAGTACACTATCCTAAAGCTTGCTGTTAGGAGGGAATCTGCAGCTTGCAGTGAAAGCGCTTCCAGAGGGGAGTCTAATGAGGGCAAACATTTGATGGTAGCAGCTTCCCTGCGGGAGATACTCTCTTTGCCAAAATCGCATTATTAGGCGAAAGTAAGTTACAATTCAGTACCCTATCCTAAAGCTTGCTGTTAGGAGGGAATCTGCAGCTTGCAGTGAAAGCGCTTCCAGAGGGGAGTCTAATGAGAGCAAAGATTTGATGGTAGCAGCTTCCCTGCGGGAGATAGTCTCTTTGCCAAAATCGCATTATTAGGCGAAAGTAAGTTACAATTCAGTACCCTATCCTAAAGCTTGCTGTTAGGAGGGAATCTGCAGCTTGCAGTGAAAGCGCTTCCAGAGGGGAGTCTAATGAGTACAAGCATTTCATGGTAGCAGCTTCCCTGCGGGTGATACTCTCTTTGCCGAAATCGCATTATTAGGCGAAAGTAAGTTACAATTCAGTACCCTATCCTAAAGCTTGCTGTTAGGAGGGAATCTGCAGCTTGCAGTGAAAGCGCTTCCAGAGGGGAGTCTAATGAGGGCAAACATTTGATGGTAGCAGCTTCCCTGCGGGAGATATTCTCTTTGCCATATTCTCCTTATAAGCCGCAGTTAAGATACAATTCAGTACCCTATCCTAAAGCTTGCTGTTAGGAGGGAATCTGCAGCTTGCAGTGAAAGCGCTTCCAGAGGGGAGTCTAATGAGGGCAAACATTTGATGGTAGCAGCTTCCCTGCGGGAGATACTCTCTTTGCTATAATCGCATTATTAGGCGAAAGTAAGTTACAATTCAGTACCCTATCCTAAAGCTTGCTGTTAGGAGGGAATCTGCA
Organism: Phaenicophaeus curvirostris; assembly: GCF_032191515.1. Lineage (NCBI taxonomy): Eukaryota > Metazoa > Chordata > Aves > Cuculiformes > Cuculidae > Phaenicophaeus > Phaenicophaeus curvirostris. The sequence goes on from NW_027206848.1 coordinate 154,723, forward strand.
GCTTGCAGTGAAAGCGCTTCCAGAGGGGAGTCTAACGAGGGCAAACATTTGATGGTATCAGCTTCCCTGCGGGAGATACTCTCTTTGCCAAAATCGCATTATTAGGCGAAAGTAAGTTACAATTCAGTACCCTATCCTAAAGCTTGCTGTTAGGAGGGAATCTGCAGCTTGCAGTGAAAGCGCTTCCAGAGGGGAGTCTAATGAGGGCAAAGATTTGGTGGCAGCAGCTACCCTGCGAGTTATAGTCTCTTTGCCAAAATCGCATTATTAGGCGAAAGTAAGTTACAATTCAGTACCCTATCCTAAAGCTTGCTGTTAGGAGGGAATCTGCAGCTTGCAGTGAAAGCGCTTCCAGAGGGGAGTCTAATGAGGGCAAACATTTGATGGTAGCAGCTTCCCTGCGGGAGATATTCTCTTTGCCAAAATCGCATTATTAGGCGAAAGTAAGATACAATTCAGTACCCTATCCTAAAGCTTGCTGTTAGGAGGGAATCTGCAGCTTGCAGTGAAAGCGCTTCCAGAGGGGAGTCTAATGAGGGCAAACATTTGATGGTAGCAGCTTCCCTGCGGGAGATACTCTCTTTGCCAAAATCGCATTATTAGGCGAAAGTAAGTTACAATTCAGTACACTATCCTAAAGATTGCTGTTAGGAGGGAATCTGCAGCTTGCAGTGAAAGCGCTTCCAGAGGGGAGTCTAATGAGGGCAAACATTTGATGGTAGCAGCTTCCCTGCGGGAGATACTCTCTTTGCCAAAATCGCATTATTAGGCGAAAGTAAGTTACAATTCAGTACCCTATCCTAAAGCTTGCTGTTAGGAGGGAATCTGCAGCTTGCAGTGAAAGCGCTTCCAGAGGGGAGTCTAATGAGGGCAAACATTTGATGGTAGCAGCTTCCCTGCGGGAGATACTCTCTTTGCCAAAATCGCATTATTAGGCGAAAGTAAGTTACAATTCAGTACCCTATCCTAAAGCTTGCTGTTAGGAAGGAATCTGCAGCTTGCAGTGAAAGCGCTTCCAGAGGGGAGTCTAATGAGGGCAAACATTTGATGGTAGCAGCTTCCCTGCGGGAGATACTCTCTTTGCCAAAATCGCATTATTAGGCGAAAGTAAGTTACAATTCAGTACCCTATCCTAAAGCTTGCTGTTAGGAGGGAATCTGCAGCTTGCAGTGAAAGCGCTTCCACAGGGTAGTCTAAGGAGGGCAAACATTTGATGGTAGCAGCTTCCCTGCGGGAGATATTCTCTTTGCCAAATTCGCCTTATTAGCCGCAGTTAATTTACAATTCAGTACACTATCCTAAAGCTTGGTGTTAGGAGGGAATCTGCAGCTTGCAGTGAAAGCGCTTCCAGAGGGGAGTGTAATGAGGGCAAACATTTGATGGTAGCATCTTCCCTGCGGGAGATACTCTCTTTGCCAAAATCGCATTATTAGGCGAAAGTAAGTTACAATTCAGTACCCTATCCTAAAGCTTGCTGTTAGGAGGGAATCTGCAGCTTGCAGTGAAAGCGCTTCCAGAGGGGAGTCTAATGAGAGCAAAGATTTGATGGTAGCAGCTTCCCTGCGGGAGATAGTCTCTTTGCCAAAATCGCATTATTAGGCGAAAGTAAGTTACAATTCAGTACCCTATCCTAAAGCTTGCTGTTAGGAGGGAATCTGCAGCTTGCAGTGAAAGCGCTTCCAGAGGGGTGTCTAATGAGTACAAGCATTTCATGGTAGCAGCTTCCCTGCGGGTGATACTCTCTTTGCCGAAATCGCATTATTAGGCGAAAGTAAGTTACAATTCAGTACCCTATCCTAAAGCTTGCTGTTAGGAGGGAATCTGCAGCTTGCAGTGAAAGCGCTTCCAGAGGGGAGTCTAATGAGGGCAAACATTTGATGGTAGCAGCTTCCCTGCGGGAGATATTCTCTTTGCCATATTCTCCTTATAAGCCGCAGTTAAGATACAATTCAGTACCCTATCCTAAAGCTTGCTGTTAGGAGGGAATCTGCAGCTTGCAGTGAAAGCGCTTCCAGAGGGGAGTCTAATGAGGGCAAACATTTGATGGTAGCAGCTTCCCTGCGGGAGATATTCTCTTTGCCAAAATCGCATTATTAGGCGAAAGTAAGATACAATTCAGTACCCTATCCTAAAGCTTGCTGTTAGGAGGGAATCTGCAGCTTGCAGTGAAAGCGCTTCCAGAGGGGAGTCTAATGAGGGCAAACATTTGATGGTAGCAGCTTCCCTGCGGGAGATATTCTCTTTGCCAAAATCGCATTATTAGGCGATAGTAAGATACAATTCAGTACCCTATCCTAAAGCTTGCTGTTAGGAGGGAATCTGCAGCTTGCAGTGAAAGCGCTTCCAGAGGGGAGTCTAATGAGGGCAAACATTTGATGGTAGCAGCTTCCCTGCGGGAGATACTCTCTTTGCCAAAATCGCATTATTAGGCGAAAGTAAGTTACAATTCAGTACACTATCCTAAAGATTGCTGTTAGGAGGGAATCTGCAGCTTGCAGTGAAAGCGCTTCCAGAGGGGAGTCTAATGAGGGCAAACATTTGATGGTAGCAGCTTCCCTGCGGGAGATACTCTCTTTGCCAAAATCGCATTATTAGGCGAAAGTAAGTTACAATTCAGTACCCTATCCTAAAGCTTGCTGTTAGGAGGGAATATGCTGCTTGCAGTAAAAGCGCTTCCAGAGGGGAGTCTAATGAGGGCAAACATTTGATGGTAGCTGCTTCCCTGCGGGAGATAGTCTCTTTGCCATAATCGCATTATGAGCCGCAGTTAAGTTACAATTCAGTACCCTATCCTAAAGCTTGCTGTTAGGAGGGAATCTGCAGCTTGCAGTGAAAGCGCTTCCAGAGGGGAGTCTAATGAGGGCAAACATTTGATGGTAGCAGCTTCCCTGCGGGAGATACTCTCTTTGCCATAATCGCATTATTAGGTGAAAGTAAGTTACAATTCAGTACCCTATCCTAAAGCTTGCTGTTAGGAGGGAATCTGCAGCTTGCAGTGAAAGCGCTTCCAGAGGGGAGTGTAATGAGGGCAAACATTTGATGGTAGCAGCTTCCCTGCGGGAGATACTCTCTTTGCCAAAATCGCATTATTAGGCGAAAGTAAGTTACAATTCAGTACCCTATCCTAAAGCTTGCTGTTAGGAGGGAATCTGCAGCTTGCAGTGAAAGCGCTTCCAGAGGGGAGTGTAATGAGGGCAAACATTTGATGGTAGCAGCTTCCCTGCGGGAGATACTCTCTTTGCCAAAATCGCATTATTAGGCGAAAGTAAGTTACAATTCAGTACCCTATCCTAAAGCTTGCTGTTAGGAAGGAATCTGCAGCTTGCAGTGAAAGCGCTTCCAGAGGGGAGTCTAATGAGGGCAAACATTTGATGGTAGCAGCTTCCCTGCGGGAGATACTCTCTTTGCCAAAATCGCATTATTAGGCGAAAGTAAGTTACAATTCAGTACCCTATCCTAAAGCTTGCTGTTAGGAGGGAATATGCTGCTTGCAGTAAAAGCGCTTCCAGAGGGGAGTCTAATGAGGGCAAACATTTGATGGTAGCTGCTTCCCTGCGGGAGATACTCTCTTTGCCATAATCTCATTATGAGCCGCAGTTAAGTTACAATTCAGTACCCTATCCTAAAGCTTGCTGTTAGGAGGGAATCTGCAGCTTGCAGTGAAAGCGCTTCCAGAGGGGAGTCTAATGAGGGCAAACATTTGATGGTAGCAGCTTCCCTGCGGGAGATACTCTCTTTGCCATAATCGCATTATTAGGTGAAAGTAAGTTACAATTCAGTACCCTATCCTAAAGCTTGCTGTTAGGAGGGAATCTGCAGCTTGCAGTGAAAGCGCTTCCAGAGGGGAGTGTAATGAGAGCAAACATTTGATGGTAGCAGCTTCCCTGCGGGAGATACTCTCTTTGCCAAAATCGCATTATTAGGCGAAAGTAAGTTACAATTCAGTACCCTATCCTAAAGCTTGCTGTTAGGAGGGAATCTGCAGCTTGCAGTGAAAGCGCTTCCAGAGGGGAGTGTAATGAGGGCAAACATTTGATGGTAGCAGCTTCCCTGCGGGAGATACTCTCTTTGCCAAAATCGCATTATTAGGCGAAAGTAAGTTACAATTCAGTACCCTATCCTAAAGCTTGCTGTTAGGAGGGAATCTGCAGCTTGCAGTGAAAGCGCTTCCAGAGGGGAGTCTAATGAGGGCAAACATTTGATGGTAGCAGCTTCCCTGCGGGAGATACTCTCTTTGCCATAATCGCATTATTAGAAGCACTTAAGATACAATTCAGTACCCTATCCTAAAGCTTGCTGTTAGGAGGGAATCTGCAGCTTGCAGTGAAAGCGCTTCCAGAGGGGAGTCTAATGAGGGCAAACATTTGATGGTAGCAGCTTCCCTGCGGGAGATATTCTCTTTGCCAAAATCGCATTATTAGGCGAAAGTAAGATACAATTCAGTACCCTATCCTAAAGCTTGCTGTTAGGAGGGAATCTGCAGCTTGCAGTGAAAGCGCTTCCAGAGGGGAGTCTAATGAGGGCAAACATTTGATGGTAGCAGCTTCCCTGTGGGAGATACTCTCTTTGCCATAATCGCATTATTAGGTGAAAGTAAGTTACAATTCAGTACCCTATCCTAAAGCTTGCTGTTAGGAGGGAATCTGCAGCTTGCAGTGAAAGCGCTTCCAGAGGGGAGTGTAATGAGGGCAAACATTTGATGGTAGCAGCTTCCCTGCGGGAGATACTCTCTTTGCCAAAATCGCATTATTAGGCGAAAGTAAGTTACAATTCAGTACCCTATCCTAAAGCTTGCTGTTAGGAGGGAATCTGCAGCTTGCAGTGAAAGCGCTTCCAGAGGGGAGTGTAATGAGGGCAAACATTTGATGGTAGCAGCTTCCCTGCGGGAGATACTCTCTTTGCCAAAATCGCATTATTAGGCGAAAGTAAGTTACAATTCAGTACCCTATCCTAAAGCTTGCTGTTAGGAAGGAATCTGCAGCTTGCAGTGAAAGCGCTTCCAGAGGGGAGTCTAATGAGGGCAAACATTTGATGGTAGCAGCTTCCCTGCGGGAGATACTCTCTTTGCTATAATCGCATTATTAGGCGAAAGTAAGTTACAATTCAGTACCCTATCCTAAAGCTTGCTGTTAGGAGGGAATCTGCAGCTTGCAGTGAAAGCGCTTCCAGAGGGGAGTCTAATGAGGGCAAACATTTGATGGTAGCAGCTTCCCTGCGGGAGATACTCTCTTTGCCAAAATCGCATTATTAGGCGAAAGTAAGTTACAATTCAGTACCCTATCCTAAAGCTTGCTGTTAGGAAGGAATCTGAAGCTTGCAGTGAAAGCGCTTCCAGAAGGGAGTGTAATGAGGGCAAACATTTGATGGTAGCAGCTTCCCTGCGGGAGATATTCTCTTTGCTATAATCGCATTATTAGGCGAAAGTAAGTTACAATTCAGTACCCTATCCTAAAGCTTGCTGTTAGGAGGGAATCTGCAGCTTGCAGTGAAAGCGCTTCCAGAGGGGAGTGTAATGAGGGCAAACATTTGATGGTAGCAGCTTTCATGCGGGAGATAGTCTCTTTGACAAAATCCCCTTATTAGCCGCAGTTAAGATACAATTCAGTACCCTATCCTAAAGCTTGCTGTTAGGAGGGAATCTGCAGCTTGCAGTGAAAGCGCTTCCAGAGGGGAGTCTAATGAGGGCAAACATTTGATGGTAGCAGCTTCCCTGCGGGAGATACTCTCTTTGACAAAATCGCATTATTAGGCGAAAGTAAGTTACAATTCAGTACCCTATCCTAAAGCTTGCTGTTAGGAGGGAATCTGCAGCTTGCAGTGAAAGCGCTTCCAGAGGGGAGTCTACTGAGGGCAAACATTTGATGGTAGCAGCTTCCCTGCGGGAGATACTCTCTTTGCCAAAATCGCATTATTAGGCGAAAGTAAGTTACAATTCAGTACCCTATCCTAAAGCTTGCTGTTAGGAAGGAATCTGCAGCTTGCAGTGAAAGCGCTTCCAGAGGGGAGTTAATGAGGGCAAACATTTGATGGTAGCAGCTTCCCTGCGGGAGATAGTCTCTTTGCCAAAATCGCATTATTAGGCGAAAGGAAGTTACAATTCAGTACCCTATCCTAAAGCTTGCTGTTAGGAGGGAATCTGCAGCTTGCAGTGAAAGCGCTTCCAGAGGGGAGTCTAATGAGGGCAAACATTTGATGGTAGCAGCTTCCCTGCGGGAGATATTCTCTTTGCCAAAATCGCAATATTATGCGAAAGTAAGATACAATTCAGTACCCTATCCTAAAGCTTGCTGTTAGGAGGGAATCTGCAGCTTGCAGTGAAAGCGCTTCCAGAGGGGAGTCTAATGAGGGCAAACATTTGATGGTAGCAGCTTCCCTGCGGGAGATACTCTCTTTGCCATAATCGCATTATTAGGCGAAAGTAAGTTACAATTCAGTACCCTCTCCTAAAGCTTGCTGTTAGGAGGGAATCTGCAGCTTGCAGAGAAAGCGCTTCCAGAGGGGAGTCTAACGAGGGCAAACATTTGATGGTAGCAGCTTCCCTGCGGGAGATACTCTCTTTGCCAAAATCGCATTATTAGGCGAAAGTAAGTTACAATTCAGTACCCTATCCTAAAGCTTGCTGTTAGGAAGGAATCTGCAGCTTGCAGTGAAAGCGCTTCCAGAGGGGAGTCTAATGAGGGCAAACATTTGATGGTAGCAGCTTCCCTGCGGGAGATAGTCTCTTTGCCAAAATCGCATTATTAGGCGAAAGGAAGTTACAATTCAGTACCCTATCCTAAAGCTTGCTGTTAGGAGGGAATCTGCAGCTTGCAGTGAAAGCGCTTCCAGAGGGGAGTCTAATGAGGGCAAACATTTGATGGTAGCAGCTTCCCTGCGGGAGATAGTCTCTTTGCCAAAATCGCATTATTAGGCGAAAGTAAGTTACAATTCAGTACCCTATCCTAAAGCTTGCTGTTAGGAGGGAATCTGCAGCTTGCAGTGAAAGCGCTTCCAGAGGGGAGTCTAATGAGGGCAAACATTTGATGGTAGCAGCTTCCCTGCGGGAGATACTCTCTTTGCCAAAATCGCATTATTAGGCGAAAGTAAGTTACAATTCAGTACCCTATCCTAAAGCTTGCTGTTAGGAAGGAATCTGAAGCTTGCAGTGAAAGCGCTTCCAGAAGGGAGTGTAATGAGGGCAAACATTTGATGGTAGCAGCTTCCCTGCGGGAGATATTCTCTTTGCTATAATCGCATTATTAGGCGAAAGTAAGTTACAATTCAGTACCCTATCCTAAAGCCTGCTGTTAGGAGGGAATCTGCAGCTTGCAGTGAAAGCGCTTCCAGAGGGGAGTCTAATGAGGGCAAACATTTGATGGTAGCAGCTTCCCTGCGGGAGATAGTCTATTTGCCAAAATCGCATTATTAGGCGAAAGTAAGTTACAATTCAGTACCCTATCCTAAAGCTTGCTGTTAGGAGGGAATCTGCAGCTTGCAGTGAAAGCGCTTCCAGAGGGGAGTGTAATGAGGGCAAACATTTGATGGTAGCAGCTTTCATGCGGGAGATAGTCTCTTTGACAAAATCCCCTTGTTAGCCGCAGTTAAGATACAATTCAGTACCCTATCCTAAAGCTTGCTGTTAGGAGGGAATCTGCAGCTTGCAGTGAAAGCGCTTCCAGAGGGGAGTCTAATGAGGGCAAACATTTGATGGTAGCAGCTTCCCTGCGGGAGATACTCTCTTTGCCATAATCGCATTATTAGGCGAAAGTAAGTTACAATTCAGTACCCTATCCTAAAGCTTGCTGTTAGGAGGGAATCTGCAGCTTGCAGTGAAAGCGCTTCCAGAGGGGAGTCTACTGAGGGCAAACATTTGATGGTAGCAGCTTCCCTGCGGGAGATACTCTCTTTGCCAAAATCGCATTATTAGGCGAAAGTAAGTTACAATTCAGTACCCTATCCTAAAGCTTGCTGTTAGGAAGGAATCTGCAGCTTGCAGTGAAAGCGCTTCCAGAGGGGAGTTTATGAGGGCAAACATTTGATGGTAGCAGCTTCCCTGCGGGAGATAGTCTCTTTGCCAAAATCGCATTATTAGGCGAAAGGAAGTTACAATTCAGTACCCTATCCTAAAGCTTGCTGTTAGGAGGGAATCTGCAGCTTGCAGTGAAAGCGCTTCCAGAGGGGAGTCTAATGAGGGCAAACATTTGATGGTAGCAGCTTCCCTGCGGGAGATATTCTCTTTGCCAAAATCGCAATATTATGCGAAAGTAAGATACAATTCAGTACCCTATCCTAAAGCTTGCTGTTAGGAGGGAATCTGCAGCTTGCAGTGAAAGCGCTTCCAGAGGGGAGTCTAATGAGGGCAAACATTTGATGGTAGCAGCTTCCCTGCGGGAGATACTCTCTTTGCCATAATCGCATTATTAGGCGAAAGTAAGTTACAATTCAGTACCCTCTCCTAAAGCTTGCTGTTAGGAGGGAATCTGCAGCTTGCAGTGAAAGCGCTTCCAGAGGGGAGTCTAACGAGGGCAAACATTTGATGGTAGCAGCTTCCCTGCGGGAGATACTCTCTTTGCCAAAATCGCATTATTAGGCGAAAGTAAGTTACAATTCAGTACCCTATCCTAAAGCTTGCTGTTAGGAAGGAATCTGCAGCTTGCAGTGAAAGCGCTTCCAGAGGGGAGTCTAATGAGGGCAAACATTTGATGGTAGCAGCTTCCCTGCGGGAGATAGTCTCTTTGCCAAAATCGCATTATTAGGCGAAAGGAAGTTACAATTCAGTACCCTATCCTAAAGCTTGCTGTTAGGAGGGAATCTGCAGCTTGCAGTGAAAGCGCTTCCAGAGGGGAGTCTAATGAGGGCAAACATTTGATGGTAGCAGCTTCCCTGCGGGAGATAGTCTCTTTGCCAAAATCGCATTATTAGGCGAAAGTAAGTTACAATTCAGTACCCTATCCTAAAGCTTGCTGTTAGGAGGGAATCTGCAGCTTGCAGTGAAAGCGCTTCCAGAGGGGAGTCTAATGAGGGCAAACATTTGATGGTAGCAGCTTCCCTGCGAGTTATATTCTCTTTGCATAATCGCATTATTAGGCGAAAGTAAGTTACAATTCAGTACCCTATCCTAAAGCTTGCTGTTAGGAGGGAATCTGCAGCTTGCAGTGAAAGCGCTTCCAGAGGGGAGTCTAATGAGGGCAAGCATTTGATGGTAGCAGCTTCCCTGCGGGAGATATTCTCTTTGCCAAAATCGCCTTATTAGCCGCAGTTAAGTTACAATTCAGTACACTGTCCTACAGCTTGCTGTTAGGAGGGAATCTGCAGCTTGCAGTGAAAGCGCTTCCAGAGGGGAGTCTAATGAGGGCAAATATTTGATGGTAGCAGCTTCCCTGTGGGTGATACTCTCTTTGCCAAAATCGCATTATTAGGCGAAAGTAAGTTACAATTCAGTACCCTATTCTAAAGCTTGCTGTTAGGAGGGAATCTGCAGCTTGCAGTGAAAGCGCTTCCAGAGGGGAGTCTAATGAGGGCAAACATTTGATGGTAACAGCTTCCCTGCGGGAGATATTCTCTTTGCTATAATCCCCTTTTTAGCCGCAGTTAAGTTACAATTCAGTACCCTATCCTAAAGCTTGCTGTTAGGAGGGAATCTGCAGCTTGCAGTGAAAGCGCTTCCAGAGGGGAGTCTAATGAGGGCAAACATTTGATGGTAGCAGCTTCCCTGCGGGAGATATTCTCTTTCCCAAAATCGCCTTATTAGCCGCAGTTAAGTTACAATTCAGTACCCTATCCTAAAGCTTGCTGTTAGGAGGGAATCTGCAGCTTGCAGTGAAAGCGCTTCCAGAGGGGAGTCTAATGAGGGCAAACATTTGATGGTAGCATCTTCCCTGCGGGAGATACTCTCTTTGCCAAAATCGCCTTATTAGGCGAAAGTAAGTTACAATTCAGTACCCTATCCTAAAGCTTGCTGTTAGGAGGGAATCTGCAGCTTGCAGTGAAAGCGCTTCCAGAGGGGAGTCTAATGAGGGAAACATTTGGTGGCAGCAGCTACCCTGCGAGTTATAGTCTCTTTGCCAAAATCGCATTATTAGGCAAAAGTAAGTTACAATTCAGTACCCTATCCTAAAGCTTGCTGTTAGGAGGGAATCTGCAGCTTGCAGTGAAAGCGCTTCCAGAGGGGAGTCTAATGAGGGCAAACATTTGATGGTAGCATCTTCCCTGCGGGAGATAGTCTCTTTGCCAAAATCGCATTATAGGCGAAAGTATGTTACAATTCATTACCCTATCCTAAAGCTTGCTGTTAGGAGGGAATCTGCAGCTTGCAGTGAAAGCGCTTCCAGACGGGAGTCTAATGAGGGCAAACATTTGATGGTAGCAGCTTCCCTGCGGGAGATAGTCTCTTTGCAAATATCGCATTACTAGGCGAAAGTAAGTTACAATTCAGTACCCTATCCTAAAGCTTGCTGTTAGGAGGGAATCTGCAGCTTGCAGTGAAAGTGCTTTCAGAGGGGAGTCTAACGAGGGCAAACATTTGATGGTAGCAGCTTCCCTGCGGGAGGTACTCTCTTTGCCATAATCGCATTACTAGGCGAAAGTAAGTTACAATTCAGTACCCTATCCTAAAGCTTGCTGTTAGGTGGGAATCTGCAGCTTGCAGTGAAAGCGCTTCCAGAGGGGAGTCTAATGAGGGCAAACATTTGATGGTAGCAGCTTCCCTGCGGGAGATATTCTCTTTCCCAAAATGGCCTTATTAGCCGCAGTGAAGTTACAATTCAGTACCCTATCCTAAAGCTTGCTGTTAGGAGGGAATCTGCAGCTTGCAGTGAAAGCGCTTCCAGAGAGGAGTCTAATGAGGGCAAACATTTGATGGTAACAGCTTCCCTGCAGGAGATAGTCTCTTTGCCAAAATCGCATTATTAGGCGAAAGTAAGTTACAATTCAGTACCCTATCCTAAAGCTTGCTGTTAGGAGGGAATCTGCAGCTTGCAGTGAAAGCGCTTCCAGAGGGGAGTCTAATGAGGGCAAACATTTGATGGTAGCAGCTTCCCTGCGGGAGATATTCTCTTTCCCAAAATCGCCTTATTAGCCGCAGTTAAGTTACAATTCAGTACCCTATCCTAAAGCTTGCTGTTAGGAGGGAATCTGCAGCTTGCAGTGAAAGCGCTTCCAGAGGGGAGTCTAATGAGGGCAAACATTTGATGGTAGCAGCTTCCCTGCGGGAGATACTCTCTTTGCCAAAATCGCATTATTAGGCGAAAGTAAGTTACAATTCAGTACCCTATCCTAAAGCTTGCTGTTAGGAGGGAATCTGCAGCTTGCAGTGAAAGCGCTTCCAGAGGGGAGTCTAATGAGGGCAAACATTTGATGGTAGCAGCTTCCCTGCGGGAGATACTCTCTTTGCCAAAATCGCATTATTAGGCGAAAGTAAGTTACAATTCAGTACCCTATCCTAAAGCTTGCTGTTAGGAGGGAATCTGCAGCTTGCAGTGAAAGCGCTTCCAGAGGGGAGTCTAATGAGGGCAAACATTTGATGGTAGCAGCTTCCCTGCGGGAGATACTCTCTTTGCCAAAATCGCCTTATTAGCCGCAGTTAAGTTACAATTCAGTACCCTATCCTAAAGCTTGCCGTTAGGAGGGAATCTGCAGCTTGCAGTGAAAGCGCTTCCAGAGGGGAGTCTAATGAGGGCAAACATTTGATGGTAGCAGCTTCCCTGCGGGAGATAGTCTCTTTGCCAAAATCGCATTCTTAGGCGAAAGTAAGTTACAATTCAGTACCCTATCCTAAAGCTTGCTGTTAGGAGGGAATCTGCAGCTTGCAGTGAAAGCGCTTCCAGAGGGGAGTCTAATGAGGGCAAACATTTGATGGTAGCAGCTTCCCTGCGGGAGATAGTCTCTTTGCCAAAATCGCATTATTAGGCGAAAGTAAGTTACAATTCAGTACCCTATCCTAAAGCTTGCTGTTAGGAGGGAATCTGCAGCTTGCAGTGAAAGCGCTTCCAGAGGGGAGTCTAATGAGGGCAAACATTTGATGGTAGCAGCTTCCCTGCCGGAGATAGTCTCTTTGCCAAAATCGCATTATTAGGCGAAAGTAAGATACAATTCAGTACCCTATCCTAAAGCTTGCTGTTAGGAGGGAATCTGCAGCTTGCAGTGAAAGCGCTTCCAGAGGGGAGTCTAATGAGGGCAAACATTTGATTGTAGCATCTTCCCTGCGGGAGATACTCTCTTTGCTATAATCGCATTATTAGGCGAAAGTAAGTTACAATTCAGTACCCTATCCTAAAGCTTGCTGTTAGGAGGGAATCTGCAGCTTGCAGTGAAAGCGCTTCCAGAGGGGAGTCTAACGAGGGCAAACATTTGATGGTAGCAGCTTCCCTGCGGGAGATACTCTCTTTGCCAAAATCGCATTATTAGGCGAAAGTAAGTTACAATTCAGTACCCTATCCTAAAGCTTGCTGTTAGGAGGGAATCTGCAGCTTGCAGTGAAAGCGCTTCCAGAGGGGAGTCTAATGAGGGCAAACATTTGATGGTAGCAGCTTCCCTGCGGGAGATAGTCTCTTTGCCAAAATCGCATTATTAGGCGAAAGTAAGTTACAATTCAGTACCCTATCCTAAAGCTTGCTGTTAGGAGGGAATCTGCAGCTTGCAGTGAAAGCGCTTCCAGAGGGGATTCTAATGAGGGCAAACACTTGGTGGCAGCAGCTTCCTTGCGAGTTATAGTCTCTTTGCCAAAATCCCATTATTAGGCGAAAGTAAGTTGCAATTCAGTACCCTATCCTAAAGCTTGCTGTTAGGAGGGAATCTGCAGCTTGCAGTGAAAGCGCTTCCAGAGGGGAGTCTAACGAGGGCAAACATTTGATGGTAGCAGCTTCCCTGCGGGAGATACTCTCTTTGCCAAAATCGCATTATTAGGCGAAAGTAAGTTACAATTCAGTACCGTATCCTAAAGCTTGCTGTTAGGAGGGAATCTGCAGCTTGCAGTGAAAGCGCTTCCAGAGGGGAGTCTAATGAGGGCAAATATTTGATGGTAGCAGCTTCCCTGCGGGATATATTCTCTTTGCCAAAATCGCCTTATTAGCCGCAGTTAAGTTACAATTCAGTACCCTATCCTAAAGCTTGCTGTTAGGAGGGAATCTGCAGCTTGCAGTGAAAGCGCTTCCAGAGGGGAGTGTAATGAGGGCAAACATTTGATGGTAGCAGCTTCCCTGCGGGAGATATTCTCTTTGCCAAAATCGCATTATTAGGCGAAAGTAAGATACAATTCAGTACCCTATCCTAAAGCTTGCTGTTAGGAGGGAATCTGCAGCTTGCAGTGAAAGCGCTTCCAGAGGGGAGTCTAATGAGGGCAAACATTTGATGGTAGCAGCTTCCCTGCGGGAGATAGTCTCTTTGACAAAATCGCATTATTAGGCGAAAGTAAGTTACAATTCAGTACCCTATCCTAAAGCTTGCTGTTAGGAGGGAATCTGCAGCTTGCAGTGAAAGCGCTTCCAGAGGGGAGTCTAATGAGGGCAAACATTTGATGGTAGCAGCTTCCCTGTGGGAGATACTCTCTTTGCCAAAATCGCATTATTAGGCGAAAGTAAGTTACAATTCAGTACACTATCCTAAAGCTTGCTGTTAGGAGGGAATCTGCAGCTTGCAGTGAAAGCGCTTCCAGAGGGGAGTCTAATGAGGGCAAACATTTGATGGTAGCAGCTTCCCTGCGGGAGATATTCTCTTTGCCAAAATCGCATTATTAGGCGAAAGTAAGTTACAATTCAGTACGCTATCCTAAAGCTTGCTGTTAGGAGGGAATCTGCAGCTTGCAGTGAAAGCGCTTCCAGAGGGGAGTCTAATGAGGGCAAACATTTGATGGTAGCAGCTTCCCTGTGGGAGATAGTCTCTTTGACAAAATCACCTTATTAGCCGCAGTTAAGTTACAATTCAGTACCCTATCCTAAAGCTTGCTGTTAGGAGGGAATCTGCAGCTTGCAGTGAAAGCGCTTCCAGAGGGGAGTCTAATGAAGGCAAACATTTGATGGTAGCAGCTTCCCTGCGGGAGATAGTCTATTTGCCAAAATCGCATTATTAGGCGAAAGTAAGTTACAATTCAGTACCCTATCCTAAAGCTTGCTGTTAGGAGGGAATCTGCAGCTTGCAGTGAAAGCGCTTCCACAGGGTAGTCTAATGAGGGCAATCATTTGATGGTAGCAGCTTCCCTGCGGGAGATATTCTCTTTGCCACAATCGCCTTATTAGCCGCAGTTAAGTTACAATTCGGTACACTGTCCTACATCTTGCTGTTAGGAGGGAATCTGCAGCTTGCAGTGAAAGCGCTTCCAGAGGGGAGTCTAATGAGGGCAAACATTTGATGTTAGCAGCTTCCCTGCGGGTGATACTCTCTTTGCCAAAATCGCATTATTAGGCGAAAGTAAGTTACAATTCAGTACCCTATCCTAAAGCTTGCTGTTAGGAGGGAATCTGCAGCTTGCAGTGAAAGCGCTTCCAGAGGGGAGTCTAATGAGGGCAAACATTTGATGGTAACATCTTCCCTGCGGGAGATATTCTCTTTGCTATAATCGCCTTATTATCCGCACTTAAGTTACAATTCAGTACCCTATCCTAAAGCTTGCTGTTAGGAGGGAATCTGCAGCTTGCAGTGAAAGCGCTTCCAGAGGGGAGTCTAATGAGGGCAAACATTTGATGGTAGCAGCTTCCCTGTGGGAGATACTCTCTTTGCCAAAATCGCATTATTAGCCGGAGTTAAGTTACAATTCAGTACCCTATCCTAAAGCTTGCTGTTAGGAGGGAATCTGCAGCTTGCAGTGAAAGCGCTTCCAGAGGGGAGTCTAATGAGGGCAAACACTTGGTGGCAGCACCTTCCTTGCGAGTTATAGTCTCTTTGCCAAAATCCCATTATTAGGTGAAAGTAAGATGCAATTCAGTACCCTATCCTAAAGCTTGCTGTTAGGAGGGAATCTGCAGCTTGCAGTGAAAGCGCTTCCACAGGGTAGTCTAATGAGGGCAAACATTTGATGGTAGCAGCTTCCCTACGGGAGATACTCTCTTTGCCAAAATCGCATTATTATGCGAAAGTAAGTTACAATTCAGTACCCTATCCTAAAGCTTGCTGTTAGGAGGGAATCTGCAGCTTGCAGTGAAAGCGCTTCCAGAGGGGAGTCTAACGAGGGCAAACATTTGATGGTAGCAGCTTCCCTGCGGGAGATAGTCTCTTTGCCAAAATCGCATTATTAGGCGAAAGTAAGTTACAATTCAGTACCCTATCCTAAAGCTTGCTGTTAGGAAGGAATCTGCAGCTTGCAGTGAAAGAGCTTCCAGAGGGGAGTCTAATGAGGGCAAACATTTGATGGTAGCAGCTTCCCTGCGGGAGATACTCTCTTTGCCAAAATCGCATTATTAGGCGAAAGTAAGTTACAATTCAGTACCCTATCCTAAAGCTTGCTGTTAGGAGGGAATCTGCAGCTTGCAGTGAAAGCGCTTCCAGAGGGGAGTCTAATGAGGGCAAGCATTTGATGGTAGCAGCTTCCCTGCGGGAGATATTCTCTTTGCCAAAATCGCCTTATTAGCCGCAGTTAAGTTACAATTCAGTACACTGTCCTACAGCTTGCTGTTAGGAGGGAATCTGCAGCTTGCAGTGAAAGCGCTTCCAGAGGGGAGTCTAATGAGGGCAAATATTTGATGGTAGCAGCTTCCCAGTGGGTGATACTCTCTTTGCCAAAATCGCCTTATTAGCCGCAGTTAAGTTACAATTCAGTACCCTATCCTAAAGCTTGCTGTTAGGAGGGAATCTGCAGCTTGCAGTGAAAGCGCTTCCAGAGGGGAGTCTAATGAGGGCAAACATTTGATGGTAGCAGCTTCCCTGCGGGAGATATTCTCTTTCCCAAAATCGCCTTATTAGCCGCAGTTAAGTTACAATTCAGTACCCTATCCTAAAGCTTGCTGTTAGGAGGGAATCTGCAGCTTGCAGTGAAAGCGCTTCCAGAGGGGAGTCTAATGAGGGCAAACATTTGATGGTAGCATCTTCCCTGCGGGAGATACTCTCTTTGCCAAAATCGCCTTATTAGGCGAAAGTAAGTTACAATTCAGTACCCTATCCTAAAGCTTGCTGTTAGGAGGGAATCTGCAGCTTGCAGTGAAAGCGCTTCCAGAGGGGAGTCTAATGAGGGAAACATTTGGTGGCAGCAGCTACCCTGCGAGTTATAGTCTCTTTGCCAAAATCGCATTATTAGGCAAAAGTAAGTTACAATTCAGTACCCTATCCTAAAGCTTGCTGTTAGGAGGGAATCTGCAGCTTGCAGTGAAAGCGCTTCCAGAGGGGAGTCTAATGAGGGCAAACATTTGATGGTAGCATCTTCCCTGCGGGAGATATTCTCTTTGCCAAAATCGCATTATAGGCGAAAGTATGTTACAATTCAGTACCCTATCCTAAAGCTTGCTGTTAGGAGGGAATCTGCAGCTTGCAGTGAAAGCGCTTCCAGAGGGGAGTCTAATGAGGGCAAACATTTGATGGTAGCAGCTTCCCTGCGGGAGATAGTCTCTTTGCCAATATCGCATTACTAGGCGAAAGTAAGTTACAATTCAGTACCCTATCCTAAAGCTTGCTGTTAGGAGGGAATCTGCAGCTTGCAGTGAAAGTACTTCCAGAGGGGAGTCTAACGAGGGCAAACATTTGATGGTAGCAGCTTCCCTGCGGGAGATACTCTCTTTGCCAAAATCGCATTACTAGGCGAAAGTAAGTTACAATTCAGTACCCTATCCTAAAGCTTGCTGTTAGGTGGGAATCTGCAGCTTGCAGTGAAAGCGCTTCCAGAGGGGAGTCTAATGAGGGCAAACATTTGATGGTAGCAGCTTCCCTGCGGGAGATATTCTCTTTCCCAAAATGGCCTTATTAGCCGCAGTGAAGTTACAATTCAGTACCCTATCCTAAAGCTTGCTGTTAGGAGGGAATCTGCAGCTTGCAGTGAAAGCGCTTCCAGAGAGGAGTCTAATGAGGGCAAACATTTGATGGTAACAGCTTCCCTGCGGGAGATAGTCTCTTTGCCAAAATCGCATTATTAGCCGCAGTTAAGTTACAATTCAGTACCCTATCCTAAAGCTTGCTGTTAGGAGGGAATCTGCAGCTTGCAGTGAAAGCGCTTCCAGAGGGGAGTCTAATGAGGGCAAACATTTGATGGTAGCAGCTTCCCTGCGGGAGATACTCTCTTTGCCAAAATCGCCTTATTAGGCGCAGTTAAGTTACAATTCAGTACCCTATCCTAAAGCTTGCTGTTAGGAGGGAATCTGCAGCTTGCAGTGAAAGCGCTTCCAGAGGGGAGTCTAACGAGGGCAAACATTTGATGGTAGCAGCTTCCCTGCGGGAGATACTCTCTTTGCCAAAATCGCATTACTAGGCGAAAGTAAGTTACAATTCAGTACCCTATCCTAAAGCTTGCTGTTAGGAGGGAATCTGCAGCTTGCAGTGAAAGCGCTTCCAGAGGGGAGTCTAATGAGGGCAAACATTTGATGGTAGCAGCTTCCCTGCGGGAGATATTCTCTTTCCCAAAATCGCCTTATTAGCCGCAGTTAAGTTACAATTCAGTACCCTATCCTAAAGCTTGCTGTTAGGAGGAAATCTGCAGCTTGCAGTGAAAGCGCTTCCAGAGGGGAGTCTAATGAGGGCAAACATTTGATGGTAGCAGCTTCCCTGCGGGAGATACTCTCTTTGCCAAAATCGCATTATTAGGCGAAAGTAAGTTACAATTCAGTACCCTATCCTAAAGCTTGCTGTTAGGAGGGAATCTGCAGCTTGCAGTGAAAGCGCTTCCAGAGGGGAGTCTAATGAGGGCAAACATTTGATGGTAGCAGCTTCCCTGCGGGAGATACTCTCTTTGCCAAAATCGCCTTATTAGCCGCAGTTAAGTTACAATTCAGTACCCTATCCTAAAGCTTGCCGTTAGGAGGGAATCTGCAGCTTGCAGTGAAAGCGCTTCCAGAGGGGAGTCTAATGAGGGCAAACATTTGATGGTAGCAGCTTCCCTGCGGGAGATAGTCTCTTTGCCAAAATCGCATTATTAGGCGAAAGTAAGTTACAATTCAGTACCCTATCCTAAAGCTTGCTGTTAGGAGGGAATCTGCAGCTTGCAGTGAAAGCGCTTCCAGAGGGGAGTCTAATGAGGGCAAACATTTGATGGTAGCAGGTTCCCTGCCGGAGATAGTCTCTTTGCCAAAATCGCATTATTAGGCGAAAGTAAGATACAATTCAGTACCCTATCCTAAAGCTTGCTGTTAGGAGGGAATCTGCAGCTTGCAGTGAAAGCGCTTCCAGAGGGGAGTCTAATGAGGGCAAACATTTGATTGTAGCATCTTCCCTGCGGGAGATACTCTCTTTGCTATAATCGCATTATTAGGCGAAAGTAAGTTACAATTCAGTACCCTATCCTAAAGCTTGCTGTTAGGAGGGAATCTGCAGCTTGCAGTGAAAGCGCATCCAGAGGGGAGTCTAACGAGGGCAAACATTTGATGGTAGCAGCTTCCCTGCGGGAGATACTCTCTTTGCCAAAATCGCATTATTAGGCGAAAGTAAGTTACAATTCAGTACCCTATCCTAAAGCTTGCTGTTAGGAGGGAATCTGCAGCTTGCAGTGAAAGCGCTTCCAGAGGGGATTCTAATGAGGGCAAACACTTGGTGGCAGCAGCTTCCTTGCGAGTTATAGTCTCTTTGCCAAAATCCCATTATTAGGCGAAAGTAAGTTGCAATTCAGTACCCTATCCTAAAGCTTGCTGTTAGGAGGGAATCTGCAGCTTGCAGTGAAAGCGCTTCCAGAGGGGAGTCTAACGAGGGCAAACATTTGATGGTAGCAGCTTCCCTGCGGGAGATACTCTCTTTGCCAAAATCGCATTATTAGGCGAAAGTAAGATACAATTCAGTACCGTATCCTAAAGCTTGCTGTTAGGAGGGAATCTGCAGCTTGCAGTGAAAGCGCTTCCAGAGGGGAGTCTAATGAGGGCAAATATTTGATGGTAGCAGCTTCCCTGCGGGATATATTCTCTTTGCCAAAATCGCCTTATTAGCCGCAGTTAAGTTACAATTCAGTACCCTATCCTAAAGCTTGCTGTTAGGAGGGAATCTGCAGCTTGCAGTGAAAGCGCTTCCAGAGGGGAGTCTAATGAGGGCAAACATTTGATGGTAGCAGCTTCCCTGCGGGATATAGTCTCTTTGCCAAACTCACCTTATTAGCCGCAGTTAAGTTACAATTCTGTACCGTATCCTAAAGCTTGCTGTTAGGAGGGAATCTGCAGCTTGCAGTGAAAGCGCTTCCAGAGGGGAGTCTAATGAGGGCAAACATTTGATGTTAGCAGCTTCCCTGCGGGAGATACTCTCTTTACCAAAATCGCATTATTAGGCGAAAGTTAGTTACAATTCAGTACCCTATCCTAAAGGTTGCTGTTGGGAGGGAATCTGCAGCTTGCAGTGAAAGCGCTTCCAGAGGGGAGTCTAATGAGGGCAAACATTTGATGGTAGCAGCTTCCCTGCGGGAGATACTCTCTTTGCTAAAATCGCATTATTAGGCGAAAGTAAGTTACAATTCAGTACCCTATCCTAAAGCTTGCTGTTAGGAGGGAATCTGCAGCTTGCAGTGAAAGCGCTTCCAGAGGGGAGTCTAATGAGGGCAAACATTTGATGGTAGCAGCTTCCCTGCGGTAGATAGTCTCTTTTCCAAAATCGCATTATTAGGCGAAAGTAAGTTACAATTCAGTACACAATCCTAAAGCTTGCTGTAAGGAGGGAATCTGCAGCTTGCAGTGAAAGCGCTTCCAGAACGGAGTATAATGAGGGCAAACGTTTGATGGTAACAGCTTCCCTGCAGGAGATAGTCTCTTTGCCAAAATCGCATTATTAGGCGAAAGTAAGTTACAATTCAGTACCCTATCCTAAAGCTTGCTGTTAGGAGGGAATCTGCAGCTTGCAGTGAAAGCGCTTCCAGAGGGGAGAATAACGAGGGCAAACATTTGATGGTAGCAGCTTCCCTGTGGGAGATACTCTCTTTGCCAAAATCGCATTATTAGCCGGAGTTAAGTTACAATTCAGTACCCTATCCTAAAGCTTGCTGTTAGGAGGGAATCTGCAGCTTGCAGTGAAAGCGCTTCCAGAGGGGAGTCTAATGAGGGCAAACACTTGGTGGCAGCACCTTCCTTGCGAGTTATAGTCTCTTTGCCAAAATCCCATTATTAGGCGAAAGTAAGATACAATTCAGTACCCTATCCTAAAGCTTGCTGTTAGGAGGGAATCTGCAGCTTGCAGTGAAAGCGCTTCCAGAGGGGAGTCTAATGAGGGCAAATATTTGATGGTAGCAGCTTCCCTGCGGGATATATTCTCTTTGCCAAAATCGCCTTATTAGCCGCAGTTAAGTTACAATTCAGTACCCTATCCTAAAGCTTGCTGTTAGGAGGGAATCTGCAGCTTGCAGTGAAAGCGCTTCCAGAGGGGAGTCTAATGAGGGCAAACATTTGATGGTAGCAGCTTCCCTGCGGGAGATATTCTCTTTGCCAAAATCGCATTATTAGGCGAAAGTAAGATACAATTCAGTACCCTATCCTAAAGCTTGCTGTTAGGAGGGAATCTGCAGCTTGCAGTGAAAGCGCTTCCAGAGGGGAGTCTAATGAGGGCAAACATTTGATGGTAGCAGCTTCCCTGCGGGAGATACTCTCTTTGCCAAAATCGCATTATTAGGCGAAAGTAAGTTACAATTCAGTACCCTATCCTAAAGATTGCTGTTAGGAGGGAATCTGCAGCTTGCAGTGAAAGCGCTTCCAGAGGGGAGTCTAATGAGGGCAAACATTTGATGGTAGCAGCTTCCCTGCGGGAGATAGTCTCTTTGCCAAAATCGCATTATTAGGCGAAAGTAAGTTACAATTCAGTACCCTATCCTAAAGCTTGCTGTTAGGAGGGAATCTGCAGCTTGCAGTGAAAGCGCTTCCAGAGGAGAGTCTAATGAGGGCAAATATTTGATGGTAGCAGCTTCCCTGCGGTAGATAGTCTCTTTTCCAAAATCGCATTATTAGGCGAAAGTAAGTTACAATTCAGTACCCTATCCTAAAGCTTGCTGTTAGGAGGGAATCTGCAGCTTGCAGTGAAAGCGCTTCCAGAGGGGAGTGTAATGAGGGCAAATGTTTGATGGTAGCAGCTTCCCTGCGGGAGATACTCTCTTTGCCAAAATCGCATTATTAGGCGAAAGTAAGTTACAATAAAGTACCCTATCCTAAAGCTTGCTGTTAGGAGGGAATCTGCAGCTTGCAGTGAAAGCGCTTCCAGAGGGGAGTCTAATGAGGGCAAACATTTGATGGTAGCAGCTTCCCTGCGGGAGATACTCTCTTTGCCAAAATCGCATTATTAGGCGAAAGTAAGTTACAATTCAGTACCCTATCCTAAAGCTTGCTGTTAGGAGGGAATCTGCAGCTTGCAGTGAAAGCGCTTCCAGAGGGGAGTCTAATGAGGGCAAACATTTGATGGTAACAGCTTCCCTGCGGGAGATACTCTCTTTGCCAAAATCGCATTATTAGGCGAAAGTAAGTTACAATTCAGTACCCTATCCTAAAGCTTGCTGTTAGGAGGGAATCTGCAGCTTGCAGTGAAAGCGCTTCCAGAGGGGAGTGTAATGAGGGCAAACATT
This sequence comes from Phaenicophaeus curvirostris, assembly GCF_032191515.1. Lineage (NCBI taxonomy): Eukaryota > Metazoa > Chordata > Aves > Cuculiformes > Cuculidae > Phaenicophaeus > Phaenicophaeus curvirostris. The sequence goes on from NW_027206848.1 coordinate 176,345, forward strand.
TGACGGTAGCAGCTTCCCTGCGGGAGATAGTCTCTTTGCCAAAATCGCATTATTAGGCGAAAGTAAGTTACAATTCAGTACCCTATCCTAAAGCTTGCTGTTAGGAGGGAATCTGCAGCTTGCAGTGAAAGCGCTTCCAGAGGGGAGTGTAATGAGGGCAAACATTTGATGGTAGCAGCTTCCCTGCGGGAGATACTCTCTTTGCCAAAATCGCATTATTAGGCGAAAGTAAGTTACAATTCAGTACCCTATCCTAAAGCTTGCTGTTAGGAGGGAATCTGCAGCTTGCAGTGAAAGCGCTTCCAGAGGAGAGTCTAATGAGGGCAAGCATTTGATGGTAGCAGCTTCCCTGCGGGAGATACTCTCTTTGCCAAAATCGCATTATTAGGCGAAAGAAAGATACAATTCAGTACCCTATCCTAAAGCTTGCTGTTAGGAGGGAATCTGCAGCTTGCAGTGAAAGCGCTTCCAGAGGGGAGTCTAATGAGGGCAAACATTTGACGGTAGCAGCTTCCCTGCGGGAGACAGTCTCTTTGCCAAAATCGCATTATTAGGCGAAAGTAAGTTACAATTCAGTACCCTATCCTAAAGCTTGCTGTTAGGAGGGAATCTGCAGCTTGCAGTGAAAGCGCTTCCAGAGGGGAGTCTAATGAGGGCAAACATTTGATGGTAGCAGCTTCCCTGCGGGAGATACTCTCTTTGCCAAAATCGCATTATTAGGCGAAAGTAAGTTACAATTCAGTACCTTATCCTAAAGCTTGCTGTTAGGACGGAATCTGCAGCTTGAAGTGAATGCGCTTCCAGAGGGTAGTCTAACGAGGGCAAATATTTGATGGTAACAGCTTCCCTGCGGGAGATACTCTCTTTGCCAAAATCGCATTATTAGCCGCAGTTAAGTTACAATTCAGTACCCTATCCTAAAGCTTGCTGTTAGGAGGGAATCTGCAGCTTGCAGTGAAAGCGCTTCCAGAGGAGAGTCTAATGAGGGCAAATATTTGATGGTAGCAGCTTCCCTGCGGGAGATAGTCTCTTTGCCAAAATCGCATTATTAGGCGAAAGTAAGTTACAATTCAGTACCCTATCCTAAAGCTTGCTGTTAGGAGGGAATCTGCAGCTTGCAGTGAAAGCGCTTCCAGAGGGGAGTCTAATGAGGGCAAACATTTGACGGTAGCAGCTTCCCTGCGGGAGATAGTCTCTTTGCCAAAATCGCATTATTAGGCGAAAGTAAGTTACAATTCAGTACCCTATCCTAAAGCTTGCTGTTAGGAGGGAATCTGCAGCTTGCAGTGAAAGCGCTTCCAGAGGGGAGTCTAATGAGGGCAAGCATTTGATGGTAGCAGCTTCCCTGCGGGAGATACTCTCTTTGCCAAAATCGCATTATTAGGCGAAAGAAAGATACAATTCAGTACCCTATCCTAAAGCTTGCTGTTAGGAGGGAATCTGCAGCTTGCAGTGAAAGCGCTTCCAGAGGGGAGTCTAATGAGGGCAAGCATTTGATGGTAGCAGCTTCCCTGCGGGAGATACTTTCTTTGCCAAAATCGCATTATTAGGCGAAAGTAAGTTACAATTCAGTACCCTATCCTAAAGCTTGCTGTTAGGAGGGAATCTGCAGCTTGCAGTGAAAGCGCTTCCAGAGGGGAGTGTAATGAGGGCAAATGTTTGATGGTAGCAGCTTCCCTGCGGGAGATACTCTCTTTGCCAAAATCGCATTATTAGGCGAAAGTAAGTTACAATAAAGTACCCTATCCTAAAGCTTGCTGTTAGGAGGGAATCTGCAGCTTGCAGTGAAAGCGCTTCCAGAGGGGAGTCTAATGAGGGCAAGCATTTGATGGTAGCAGCTTCCCTGCGGGAGATACTTTCTTTTCCAAAATCGCATTATTAGGCGAAAGTAAGTTACAATTCAGTACCCTATCCTAAAGCTTGCTGTTAGGAGGGAATCTGCAGCTTGCAGTGAAAGCGCTTCCAGAGGGGAGTGTAATGAGGGCAAATGTTTGATGGTAGCAGCTTCCCTGCGGGAGATACTCTCTTTGCCAAAATCGCATTATTAGGCGAAAGTAAGTTACAATAAAGTACCCTATCCTAAAGCTTGCTGTTAGGAGGGAATCTGCAGCTTGCAGTGAAAGCGCTTCCAGAGGGGAGTCTAATGAGGGCAAACATTTGATGGTAGCAGCTTCCCTGCGGGAGATACTCTCTTTGCCAAAATCGCATTATTAGGCGAAAGTAAGTTACAATTCAGTACCCTATCCTAAAGCTTGCTGTTAGGAGGGAATCTGCAGCTTGCAGTGAAAGCGCTTCCAGAGGGGAGTCTAATGAGGGCAAACATTTGATGGTAACAGCTTCCCTGCGGGAGATACTCTCTTTGCCAAAATCGCATTATTAGGCGAAAGTAAGTTACAATTCAGTACCCTATCCTAAAGCTTGCTGTTAGGAGGGAATCTGCAGCTTGCAGTGAAAGCGCTTCCAGAGGGGAGTCTAATGAGGGCAAACATTTGACGGTAGCAGCTTCCCTGCGGGAGATAGTCTCTTTGCCAAAATCGCATTATTAGGCGAAAGTAAGTTACAATTCAGTACCCTATCCTAAAGCTTGCTGTTAGGAGGGAATCTGCAGCTTGCAGTGAAAGCGCTTCCAGAGGGGAGTCTAATGAGGGCAAACATTTGATGGTAACAGCTTCCCTGCGGGAGATACTCTCTTTGCCAAAATCGCATTATTAGGCGAAAGTAAGTTACAATTCAGTACCCTATCCTAAAGCTTGCTGTTAGGAGGGAATCTGCAGCTTGCAGTGAAAGCGCTTCCAGAGGGGAGTCTAATGAGGGCAAACATTTGATGGTAGCAGCTTCCCTGCGGGAGATACTCTCTTTGCCAAAATCGCATTATTAGGCGAAAGTAAGTTACAATTCAGTACCCTATCCTAAAGCTTGCTGTTAGGAGGGAATCTGCAGCTTGCAGTGAAAGCGCTTCCAGAGGGGAGTCTAATGAGGGCAAGCATTTGATGGTAGCAGCTTCCCTGCGGGAGATACTCTCTTTGCCAAAATCGCATTATTAGGCGAAAGAAAGATACAATTCAGTACCCTATCCTAAAGCTTGCTGTTAGGAGGGAATCTGCAGCTTGCAGTGAAAGCGCTTCCAGAGGGGAGTGTAATGAGGGCAAACATTTGACGGTAGCAGCTTCCCTGCGGGAGACAGTCTCTTTGCCAAAATCGCATTATTAGGCGAAAGTAAGTTACAATTCAGTACCCTATCCTAAAGCTTGCTGTTAGGAGGGAATCTGCAGCTTGCAGTGAAAGCGCTTCCAGAGGGGAGTCTAATGAGGGCAAACATTTGATGGTAGCAGCTTCCCTGCGGGAGATACTCTCTTTGCCAAAATCGCATTATTAGGCGAAAGTAAGTTACAATTCAGTACCTTATCCTAAAGCTTGCTGTTAGGACGGAATCTGCAGCTTGAAGTGAATGCGCTTCCAGAGGGTAGTCTAACGAGGGCAAATATTTGATGGTAACAGCTTCCCTGCGGGAGATACTCTCTTTGCCAAAATCGCATTATTAGCCGCAGTTAAGTTACAATTCAGTACCCTATCCTAAAGCTTGCTGTTAGGAGGGAATCTGCAGCTTGCAGTGAAAGCGCTTCCAGAGGAGAGTCTAATGAGGGCAAATATTTGATGGTAGCAGCTTCCCTGCGGGAGATAGTCTCTTTGCCAAAATCGCATTATTAGGCGAAAGTAAGTTACAATTCAGTACCCTATCCTAAAGCTTGCTGTTAGGAGGGAATCTGCAGCTTGCAGTGAAAGCGCTTCCAGAGGGGAGTCTAATGAGGGCAAACATTTGACGGTAGCAGCTTCCCTGCGGGAGATAGTCTCTTTGCCAAAATCGCATTATTAGGCGAAAGTAAGTTACAATTCAGTACCCTATCCTAAAGCTTGCTGTTAGGAGGGAATCTGCAGCTTGCAGTGAAAGCGCTTCCAGAGGGGAGTCTAATGAGGGCAAGCATTTGATGGTAGCAGCTTCCCTGCGGGAGATATTCTCTTTGCTATAATCGCCTTATTAGCCGCACTTAAGTTACAATCAGTACCCTATCCTAAAGCTTGCTGTTAGGAGGGAATCTGCAGCTTGCAGTGAAAGCGCTTCCAGAGGGGAGTCTAATGAGGGCAAACATTTGATGGTAGCAGCTTCCCTGCGGGAGATATTCTCTTTGCCAAATTCTCCTTATTAGCCGCAGTTAAGTTACAATTCAGTACACTGTCCTACATCTTGCTGTTAGGAGGGAATCTGCAGCTTGCAGTGAAAGCGCTTCCAGACGGGAGTCTAATGAGGGCAAACATTTGATGTTAGCAGCTTCCCTGCGGGTGATACTCTCTTTGCCAAAATCGCATTATTAGGCGAAAGTAAGATACAATTCAGTACCCTATCCTAAAGCTTGCTGTTAGGAGGGAATCTGCAGCTTGCAGTGAAAGCGCTTCCAGAGGGGAGTCTAACGAGGGCAAACATTTGATGGTAACAGCTTCCCTGCGGGAGATATTCTCTTTGCTATAATCGCCTTATTAGCCGCACTTAAGATACAATTCAGTACCCTATCCTAAAGCTTGCTGTTAGGAGGGAATCTGCAGCTTGCAGTGAAAGCGCTTCCAGAGGGGAGTCTAATGAGGGCAAACATTTGATGGTAGCAGCTTCACTGCGGGAGATACTCTCTTTGCCAAAATCGCATTAGTAGGCGAAAGTAAGTTACAATTCAGTACACTATCCTAAAGCTTGCTGTTAGGAGGGAATCTGCAGCTTGCAGTGAAAGCGCTTCCAGAGGGGAGTCTAATGAGGGCAAACATTTGATGGTAGCAGCTTCCCTGCGGGAGATACTCTCTTTGCCAAAATCGCATTATTAGGCGAAAGTAAGTTACAATTCAGTACCCTATCCTAAAGCTTGCTGTTAGGAGGGAATCTGCAGCTTGCAGTGAAAGCGCTTCCAGAGGGGAGGATAACGAGGGCAAACATTTGATGGCAGCAGCTTCCCTGCGGGAGATATTCTCTTTGCTATAATCGCCTTATTAGCCGCACTTAAGATACAATTCAGTACCCTATCCTAAAGCTTGCTGTTAGGAGGGAATCTGCAGCTTGCAGTGAAAGCGCTTCAAGAGGGGAGTGTAATGAGGGCAAACATTTGATGGTAGCAGCTTCACTGCGGGAGAAAGTCTCTTTGCCAAAATCGCATTAGTAGGCGAAAGTAAGTTACAATTCAGTACCCTATCCTAAAGCTTGCTGTTAGGAGGGAATCTGCAGCTTGCAGTGAAAGCGCTTCCAGAGGGGAGTCTAATGAGGGCAAACATTTGATGGTAGCAGCTTCCCTGCGGGAGATACTCTCTTTGCCAAAATCGCATTATTAGGCGAAAGTAAGTTACAATTCAGTACACTATCCTAAAGCTTGCTGTTAGGAGGGAATCTGCAGCTTGCAGTGAAAGCGCTTCCAGAGGGGAGGATAACGAGGGCAAACATTTGATGGTAGCAGCTTCCCTGCGGGAGATAATCTCTTTTCCAATTTTGCCTTATTAGCCGCAGTTAAGTTACAATTCAGTACCCTATCCTAAAGCTTGCTGTTAGGAGGGAATCTGCAGCTTGCAGTGAAAGCGCTTCCAGAGGGGAGTGTAATGAGGGCAAACATTTGATGGTAGCAGCTTCCCTGCGGGAGATACTCTCTTTGCCAAAATCGCATTATTAGGCGAAAGTAAGTTACAATTCAGTACCCTATCCTAAAGCTTGCTGTTAGGAGGGAATCTGCAGCTTGCAGTGAAAGTGCTTCCAGAGGGGAGTCTAATGAGGGCAAACATTTGATGGTAGCAGCTTCCCTGCGGGAGATACTCTCTTTGCCAAAATCGCATTATTAGGCGAAAGTAAGTTACAATTCAGTACACTATCCTAAAGATTGCTGTTAGGAGGGAATCTGCAGCTTGAAGTGAATGCGCTTCCACAGGGTAGTCTAACGTGGGCAAACATTTGATGGTAGCAGCTACCCTGCGGGAGATACTCTCTTTGCCAAAATCGCATTATTAGGCGAAAGTAAGTTACAATTCAGTACCCTATCCTAAAGCTTGCTGTTAGGAGGGAATCTGCAGCTTGCAGTGAAAGCGCTTCCAGAGGGGAGTGTAATGAGGGCAAACATTTGATGGTAACAGCTTCCCTGCGGGAGATACTCTCTTTGCCAAAATCGCATTATTAGGCGAAAGTAAGTTACAATTCAGTACCCTATCCTAAAGCTTGCTGTTAGGAGGGAATCTGCAGCTTGCAGTGAAAGCGCTTCCAGAGGAGAGTCTAATGAGGGCAAATATTTGATGGTAGCAGCTTCCCTGCGGGAGATACTCTCTTTGCCAAAATCGCATTATTAGGCGAAAGTAAGTTACAATTCAGTACGCTATCCTAAAGCTTGCTGTTAGGAGGGAATCTGCAGCTTGCAGTGAAAGCGCTTCCAGAGGGGAGTCTAATGAGGGCAAGCATTTGATGGTAGCAGCTTCCCTGCGGGAGATACTCTCTTTGCCAAAATCGCATTATTAGGCGAAAGAAAGATACAATTCAGTACCCTATCCTAAAGCTTGCTGTTAGGAGGGAATCTGCAGCTTGCAGTCAAAGCGCTTCCAGAGGGGAGTCTAATGAGGGCAAACATTTGATGGTAACAGCTTCCCTGCGGGAGATATTCTCTTTGCTATAATCGCCTTATTAGCCGCACTTAAGTTACAATCAGTACCCTATCCTAAAGCTTGCTGTTAGGAGGGAATCTGCAGCTTGCAGTGAAAGCGCTTCCAGAGGGGAGTCTAATGAGGGCAAACATTTGATGGTAGCAGCTTCCCTGCGGGAGATATTCTCTTTGCCAAATTCTCCTTTTTTGCCGCAGTTAAGTTACAATTCAGTACCCTATCCTAAAGCTTGCTGTTAGGAGGGAATCTGCAGCTTGCAGTGAAAGCGCTTCCAGAGGGGAGTCTAATGAGGGCAAACATTTGATGGTAGCAGCTTCCCTGCGGGAGACACTCTCTTTGCCAAAATCGCATTATTAGGCGAAAGTAAGTTACAATTCAGTACTCTATCCTAAAGCTTGCTGTTAGGAGGGAATCTGCAGCTTGCAGTGAATGCGCTTCCAGAGGGTAGTCTAACGAGGGCAAACATTTGATGGTAACAGCTTCCCTGCGGGAGATAGTCTCTTTGCCAAAATCGCCTTATTAGGCGAAGGTAAGTTACAATTCAGTACCCTATCCTAAAGCTTGCTGTTAGGAGGGAATCTGCAGCTTGCAGTGAAAGCGCTTCCAGAGGGGAGTCTAATGAGGGCAAACATTTGATGGTAGCAGCTTCCCTGCGGGAGATAATCTCTTTGCCAAAATCGCATTATTAGGCGAAAGTAAGTTACAATTCAGTACTTTATCCTAAAGCTTGCTGTTAGGAGGGAATCTGCAGCTTGCAGTGAAAGTGCTTCCAGAGGGGAGTCTAATGAGGGCAAACATTTGATGGTAGCAGCTACCCTTCGGGAGATACTCTCTTTGCCAAAATCGCATTATTAGGCCAAAGTAAGTTACAATTCAGTACCCTATCCTAAAGCTTGCTGTTAGGAGGGAATCTGCAGCTTGCAGTGAAAGCGCTTCCAGAGGGGAGTATAATGAGGGCAAACATTTGATGGTAGCAGCTTCTCTGCGGGAGATAGTCTCTTTGCCAAAATCGCATTATTAGGCGAAAGTAAGTTACAATTCAGGACCCTATCCTAAAGCTTGCTGTTAGGAGGGAATCTGCAGCTTGCAGTGAAAGCGCTTCCAGAGGGGAGTCTAATGAGGGCAAATATTTGATGGTAGCAGCTTCCCTGCGGGAGATACTCTCTTTGCCAAAATCGCATTATTAGGCAAAAGTAAGTTACAATTCAGTACAGTATGCTAAAGCTTGCTGTTAGGAGGGAATCTGCAGCTTGCAGTGAAAGCGCTTCCAGAGGGGAGTCTAATGAGGGCAAGCATTTGATGGTAGCAGCTTCCCTGCTGGAGATATTCTCTTTGCCAAAATCGCCTTATTAGCCTCAGTTAAGTTACAATTCAGTACACTGTCCTACAGCTTGCTGTTAGGAGGGAATCTGCAGCTTGCAGTGAAAGCGCTTCCAGAGGGGAGTCTAATGAGGGGAAACATTTGATGTTAGCAGCTTCCCTGCGGGTGATACTCTCTTTGCCAAAATCGCATTATTAGGCGAAAGTAAGTTACAATTCAGTACCCTATCCTAAAGCTTGCTGTTAGGAGGGAATCTGCAGCTTGCAGTGAAAGCGCTTCCAGAGGGGAGTCTAATGAGGGCAAATATTTGATGGTAGCAGCTTCCCTGCGGGAGATACTCTCTTTCCAAAATCGCATTATTAGGCGAAAGTAAGTTACAATTCAGTACCCTATCCTAAAGCTTGCTGTTAGGAGGGAATCTGCAGCTTGCAGTGAAAGCGCTTCCAGAGGGGAGTCTAATGAGGGCAAACATTTGATGGTAGCAGCTTCCCTGCGGGAGATACTCTCTTTGCCAAAATCGCATTATTAGGCGAAAGTAAGTTACAATTCAGTACCCTATCCTAAAGCTTGCTGTTAGGAGGGAATCTGCAGCTTGCAGTGAAAGCGCTTCCAGAGGGGAGTCTAATGAGGGCAAACATTTGATGGTAGCAGCTTCCCTGCGGGAGATATTCTCTTTGACAAAATCGCCTTATTAGCCGCAGTTAAGTTACAATTCAGTACCCTATCCTAAAGCTTGCTGTTAGGAGGGAATCTGCAGCTTGCAGTGAAAGCGCTTCCAGAGGGGAGTCTAATGAGGGCCAACATTTGATGGTAGCAGCTTCCCTGCGGGAGATAGTCTCTTTGACAAAATCGCATTATTAGGCGAAAGTAAGATACAATTCAGTACCCTATCCTAAAGCTTGCTGTTAGGAGGGAATCTGCAGCTTGCAGTGAAAGCGCTTCCAGAGGGGAGTCTAACGAGGGCAAACATTTGATGGTAGCAGCTTCCCTGCGGGAGATACTCTCTTTGCCAAAATCGCATTATTAGGCGATAGTAAGATACAATTCAGTACCCTATCCTAAAGCTTGCTGTTAGGAGGGAATCTGCAGCTTGCAGTGAAAGCGCTTCCAGAGGGGAGTCTAATGAGGGCAAACATTTGATGGTAGCAGCTTCCCTGCGGGAGATACTCTCTTTGCCAAAATCGCATTATTAGGCGAAAGTAAGTTACAATTCAGTACCCTATCCTAAATCTTGCTGTTAGGACGGAATCTGCAGCTTGCAGTGAAAGCGCTTCCAGAGGGGAGTCTAATGAGGGCAAACATTTGATGTTAGCAGCTTCCCTGCGGGAGATACTCTCTTTGAAAAAATCGCATTATTAGGCGAAAGTAAGTTACAATTCAGTACCCTATCCTAAAGCTTGCTGTTAGGAGGGAATCTGCAGCTTGCAGTGAAAGCGCTTCCAGAGGGGAGTCTAATGAGGGCAAATATTTGATGGTAGCAGCTTCCCTGCGGGAGATACTCTCTTTGCCAAAATCGCATTATTAGGCGAAAGTAAGTTACAATTCAGTACCCTATCCTAAAGCTTGCTGTTAGGACGGAATCTGCAGCTTGCAGTGAAAGCGCTTCCAGAGGGGAGTGTAATGAGGGCAAACATTTGATGGTAGCAGCTTCCCTGCGGGATATATTCTCTTTGCCAAAATCGCCTTATTAGCCGCAATTAAGTTACAATTCAGTACCCTATCCTAAAGCTTGCTGTTAGGAGGGAATCTGCAGCTTGCAGTGAAAGCGCTTCCAGAGGGGAGTCTAATGAGGGCAAACATTTGATGGTAGCAGCTTCCCTGCGGGAGATAATCTCTTTGCCAAAATCGCCTTATTAGACGCAGTTAAGATACAATTCAGTACCCTATCCTACAGCTTGCTGTTAGGAGGGAATCTGCAGCTTGCAGTGAAAGCGCTTCCAGAGGGGAGTCTAATGAGGGCCAACATTTGATGGTAGCAGCTTCCCTGCGGGAGATACTCTCTTTGCAAAAATCGCATTATTAGGCGAAAGTAAGTTACAATTCAGTACCCTATCCTAAAGCTTGCTGTTAGGAGGGAATCTGCAGCTTGCAGTGAAAGCGCTTCCAGAGGGGAGTCTAATGAGGGCAAACATTTGATGGTAGCAGCTTCCCTGCGGGAGGTACTCTCTTTGACATAATCGCATTATTAGGCGAAAGTAAGTTACAATTCAGTACACTATCCTAAAGCTTGCTGTTAGGAGGGAATCTGAAGCTTGCAGTGAAAGCACTTCCAGAGGGGAGTCTAATGAGGGCAAATATTTGATGGTAGCAGCTTCCCTGCGGGAGATACTCTCTTTGCCAAAATCGCATTATTATGCGAAAGTAAGTTACAATTCAGTACCCTATCCTAAAGCTTGCTGTTAGGAGGGAATCTGAAGCTTGCAGTGAAAGCGCTTCCAGAGGGGAGTCTAATGAGGGCAAACATTTGATTGTAACAGCTTCCCTGCGGGAGATACTCTCTTTGCCAAAATCGCATTATTAGGCGAAAGTAAGTTACAATTCAGTACCCTCTCCTAAAGCTTGCTGTTAGGAGGGAATCTGCAGCTTGCAGTGAAAGCACTTCCAGAGGGGAGTCTAATGAGGGCTAACATTTGATGTTAGCAGCTTCCCTGCGGGAGATACTCTCTTGCCAAAATCGCATTATTATGCGAAAGTAAGATACAATTCAGTACCCTATCCTAAACCTTGCTGTTAGGAGGGAATCTGCAGCTTGCAGTGAAAGCGCTTCCAGAGGGGAGTCTAATGAGGGCAAACATTTGATGGTAGCAGCTTCCCTGCGGGAGATACTCTCTTTGCCAAAATCGCATTATTAGGCGAAAGGAAGTTACAATTCAGTACCCTATCCTAAAGCTTGCTGTTAGGAGGGAATCTGCAGCTTGCAGTGAAAGCGCTTCCAGAGGGGAGTCTAACGAGGGCAAACATTTGATGGTAGTAGCTTCCCTGCGGGAGATACTCTCTTTTCCAATTTCGCCTTATTAGCCGCAGTTAAGTTACAATTCAGTACCCTATCCTAAAGCTTGCTGTTAGGAGGGAATCTGCAGCTTGCAGTGAAAGCGCTTCCAGAGGGGAGTCTAACGAGGGCAAACATTTGATGGTAGCAGCTTCCCTGCGGGAGATACTCTCTTTGCAAAAATCGCATTATTAGGCGATAGAAAGATACAATTCAGTACCCTATCCTAAAGCTTGCTGTTAGGAGGGAATCTGCAGCTTGCAGTGAAAGCGCTTCCAGAGGGGAGTCTAATGAGGGCAAACATTTGATGGTAGCAGCTTCCCTGCGGGAGATACTCTCTTTGACATAATCGCATTATTAGGCGAAAGTAAGTTACAATTCAGTACCCTATACTAAAGCTTGCTGTTAGGAGGGAATCTGAAGCTTGCAGTGAAAGCACTTCCAGAGGGGAGTCTAATGAGGGCAAATATTTGATGGTAGCAGCTTCCCTGCGGGAGATACTCTCTTTGCCAAAATCGCATTATTATGCGAAAGTAAGTTACAATTCAGTACCCTATCCTAAAGCTTGCTGTTAGGAGGGAATCTGAAGCTTGCAGTGAAAGCGCTTCCAGAGGGGAGTCTAATGAGGGCAAACATTTGATTGTAACAGCTTCCCTGCGGGAGATACTCTCTTTGCCAAAATCGCATTATTAGGCGAAAGTAAGTTACAATTCAGTACCCTATCCTAAAGCTTGCTGTTAGGAGGGAATCTGCAGCTTGCAGTGAAAGCGCTTCCAGAGGGGAGTCTAATGAGGGCAAACATTTGATGGTAGCAGCTTCCCTGCGGGAGATACTCTCTTTGCCAAAATCGCATTATTAGGCGAAAGTAAGTTACAATTCAGTACCCTATCCTAAAGCTTGCTGTTAGGAGGGAATCTGCAGCTTGCAGTGAAAGCGCTTCCAGAGGGGAGTCTAATGAGGGCAAACATTTGATGGTAGCAGCTTCCCTGCGGGAGATACTCTCTTTGCCAAAATCGCATTATTAGGCGATAGAAAGATACAATTCAGTACCCTATCCTAAAGCTTGCTGTTAGGAGGGAATCTGCAGCTTGCAGTGAAAGCGCTTCCAGAGGGGAGTCTAATGAGGGCAAACATTTGATGGTAGCAGCTTCCCTGCGGGAGATACTCTCTTTGACATAATCGCATTATTAGGCGAAAGTAAGTTACAATTCAGTACCCTATACTAAAGCTTGCTGTTAGGAGGGAATCTGAAGCTTGCAGTGAAAGCACTTCCAGAGGGGAGTCTAATGAGGGCAAATATTTGATGGTAGCAGCTTCCCTGCGGGAGATACTCTCTTTGCCAAAATCGCATTATTATGCGAAAGTAAGTTACAATTCAGTACCCTATCCTAAAGCTTGCTGTTAGGAGGGAATCTGAAGCTTGCAGTGAAAGCGCTTCCAGAGGGGAGTCTAATGAGGGCAAACATTTGATTGTAACAGCTTCCCTGCGGGAGATACTCTCTTTGCCAAAATCGCATTATTAGGCGAAAGTAAGTTACAATTCAGTACCCTATCCTAAAGCTTGCTGTTAGGAGGGAATCTGCAGCTTGCAGTGAAAGCGCTTCCAGAGGGGAGTCTAATGAGGGCAAACATTTGATGGTAGCAGCTTCCCTGCGGGAGATACTCTCTTTGCAAAATCGCATTATTAGGCGAAAGTAAGTTACAATTCAGTACCCTATCCTAAAGCTTGCTGTTAGAGGGAATCTGCAGCTTGCAGTGAAAGCGCTTCCAGAGGGGAGTCTAATGAGGGCAAACATTTGATGGTAGCAGCTTCCCTGCGGGAGATACTCTCTTTGCCAAAATCGCATTATTAGGCGAAAGTAAGTTACAATTCAGTACCCTATCCTAAAGCTTGCTGTTAGGAGGGAATCTGCAGCTTGCAGTGAAAGCGCTTCCAGAGGGGAGTCTAACGAGGGCAAACATTTGATGGTAGCAGCTTCTCTGCGGGAGATACTCTCTTTGCCAATATCGCATTATTAGGCGAAAGTAAGTTACATTTCAGTACCCTATCCTAAAGCTTGCTGTTAGGAGGGAATCTGCAGCTTGCAGTGAAAGCGCTTCCAGAGGGGAGTCTAATGAGGGCAAACATTTGATGGTAGCAGTTTCCCTACGGGAGATACTCTCTTTGCCAAAATCGCATAATTATGCGAAAGTAAGTTACAATTCAGTACCCTATCCTAAAGCTTGCTGTTAGGAGGGAATCTGCAGCTTGCAGTGAAAGCGCTTCCAGAGGGGAGTCTAATGAGGGAAAACATTTGATGGTAGCAGCTTCCCTGCGGGAGATAGTCTCTTTGCCAAAATCGCATTATTAGGCGAAAGTAAGTTACAATTCAGTACCCTATCCTAAAGCTTGCTGTTAGGAGGGAATCTGCAGCTTGCAGTGAAAGCGCTTCCAGAGGGGAGTCTAATGAGGGCAAACATTTGATGGTAGCAGCTTCCCTGCGGGAGATACTCTCTTTGCCAAAATCGCATTATTAGGCGAAAGTAAGTTACAATTCAGTACCCTATCCTAAAGCTTGCTGTTAGGAGGGAATCTGCAGCTTGCAGTGAAAGCGCTTCCAGAGGGGAGTCTAATGAGGGCAAACATTTGATGGTAGCAGCTTCCCTGCGGGAGATATTCTCTTTTCCAAAATCGCCTTGTTAGCCGCAGTTAAGTTACAATTCAGTACCCTATCCTAAAGCTTGCTGTTAGGAGGGAATCTGCAGCTTGCAGTGAAAGCGCTTCCAGAGGGGAGTCTAATGAGAGCAAACATTTGATGGTAGCAGCTTCCCTGCGGGAGATATTCTCTTTGCCAAAATCGCATTATTAGGCGAAAGTAAGATACAATTCAGTACCCTATCCTAAAGCTTGCTGTTAGGAGGGAATCTGCAGCTTGCAGTGAAAGCGCTTCCAGAGGGGAGTCTAATGAGGGCAAACATTTGATGGTAGCAGCTTCCCTGCAGGAGATATTCTCTTTGCCAATATCGCCTTATTAGCCGCAGTTAAGTTACAATTCAGTACCCTATCCTAAAGCTTGCTGTTAGGAGGGAATCTGCAGCTTGCAGTGAAAGCACGTCCAGAGGGGAGTCTAATGAGGGCAAACATTTGATGGTAGCAGCTTCCCTGCGGGAGATACTCTCTTTGCCAAAATCGCATTATTAGGCGAAAGTAAGTTACAATTCAGTACCCTATCCTAAAGCTTGCTGTTAGGAGGGAATCTGCAGCTTGCAGTGAAAGCGCTTCCAGAGGGGAGTCTAATGAGGGCAAACATTTGATGGTAGCAGCTTCCCTGCGGGAGATACTCTCTTTGCCAAAATCGCATTATTAGGCGAAAGTAAGTTACAATTCAGTACACTATCCTAAAGCTTGCTGTTAGGAGGGAATCTGAAGCTTGCAGTGAAATCGCTTCCAGAGGGGTGTCTAAGGATAGCAAACATTTGATGGTAGCAGCTTCCCTGCGGGAGATACTCTCTTTGCCAAAATCGCATTATTAGGCGAAAATAAGTTACAATTCAGTACCCTATCCTAAAGCTTGCTGTTAGGAGGGAATCTGAAGCTTGCAGTGAAATCGCTTCCAGAGGGGAGTCTAAGGAGGGCAAACATTTGATGGTAGCAGCTTCCCTGCGGGAGATACTCTCTTTGCCAAAATCGCATTATTAGGCGAAAGTAAGTTACAATTCAGTACCCTATCCTAAAGCTTGCTGTTAGGAGGGAATCTGCAGCTTGCAGTGAAAGCGCTTCCAGAGGGGAGTCTAATGAGGGCAAACATTTGATGGTAGCAGCTTCCCTGCGGGAGATACTCTCTTTGCCAAAATCGCATTATTAGGCGAAAGTAAGTTACAATTCAGTACCCTATCCTAAATCTTGCTGTTAGGACGGAATCTGCAGCTTGCAGTGAAAGCGCTTCCAGAGGGGAGTCTAATGAGGGCAAACATTTGATGTTAGCAGCTTCCCTGCGGGAGATACTCTCTTTGCCAAAATCGCATTATTAGGCGAAAGTAAGTTACAATTCAGTACCCTATCCTAAAGCTTGCTGTTAGGAGGGAATCTGCAGCTTGCAGTGAAAGCGCTTCCAGAGGGGAGTCTAATGAGGGCAAATATTTGATGGTAGCAGCTTCCCTGCGGGAGATACTCTCTTTGCCAAAATCGCATTATTAGGCGAAAGTAAGTTACAATTCAGTACCCTCTCCTAAAGCTTGCTGTTAGGACGGAATCTGCAGCTTGCAGTGAAAGCGCTTCCAGAGGGGAGTGTAATGAGGGCAAACATTTGATGGTAGCAGCTTCCCTGCGGGAGATATTCTCTTTGCCAAAATCGCATTATTATGCCAAAGTAAGTTACAATTCAGTACCCTATCCTAAAGCTTGCTGTTAGGAGGGAATCTGCAGCTTGCAGTGAAAGCGCTTCCAGAGGGGAATCTAATGAGGGCAAATATTTGATGGTAGCAGCTTCCCTGCGGGAGATAGTCTCTTTGCCAAAATCGCTTTATTAGGCGAAAGTAAGTTACAATTCAGTACCCTATACTAAAGCTTGCTGTTAGGAGGGAATCTGCCACTTGCAGTGAAAGCGCTTCCAGAGGGGAGTCTAATGAGGGCGAACATTTGATGGTAGCAGCTTCCCTGCGGGAGATAATCTCTTTGACAAAATTGCCTTATTAGCCGCAATTAAGTTACAATTCAGTACCCTATCCTAAAGCTTGCTGTTAGGAGGGAATCTGCAGCTTGCAGTGAAAGCGCTTCCAGAGGGGAGTCTAATGAGGGCAAACATTTGATGGTAGCAGCTTCCCTGCGGGAGATAAACTCTTTGCCAAAATCGCCTTATTAATCGCAGTTAAGATACAATTCAGTACCCTATCCTACAGCTTGCGGTTAGGAGGGAATCTGCAGCTTGCAGTGAAAGCGCTTCCAGAGGGGAGTCTAATGAGGGCCAACATTTGATGGTAGCAGCTTCCCTGCGGGAGATACTCTCTTTGCAAAAATCGCATTATTAGGCGAAAGTAAGTTACAATTCAGTACCCTATCCTAAAGCTTGCTGTTAGGAGGGAATCTGCAGCTTGCAGTGAAAGCGCTTCCAGAGGGGAGTCTAACGAGGGCAAACATTTGATGGTAGCAGCTTCCCTGCGGGAGATACTCTCTTTGCAAAAATCGCATTATTAGGCGATAGAAAGATACAATTCAGTACCCTATCCTAAAGCTTGCTGTTAGGAGGGAATCTGCAGCTTGCAGTGAAAGCGCTTCCAGAGGGGAGTCTAATGAGGGCAAACATTTGATGGTAGCAGCTTCCCTGCGGGAGATACTCTCTTTGACATAATCGCATTATTAGGCGAAAGTAAGTTACAATTCAGTACCCTATACTAAAGCTTGCTGTTAGGAGGGAATCTGAAGCTTGCAGTGAAAGCACTTCCAGAGGGGAGTCTAATGAGGGCAAATATTTGATGGTAGCAGCTTCCCTGCGGGAGATACTCTCTTTGCCAAAATCGCATTATTATGCGAAAGTAAGTTACAATTCAGTACCCTATCCTAAAGCTTGCTGTTAGGAGGGAATCTGAAGCTTGCAGTGAAAGCGCTTCCAGAGGGGAGTCTAATGAGGGCAAACATTTGATTGTAACAGCTTCCCTGCGGGAGATACTCTCTTTGCCAAAATCGCATTATTAGGCGAAAGTAAGTTACAATTCAGTACCCTATCCTAAAGCTTGCTGTTAGGAGGGAATCTGCAGCTTGCAGTGAAAGCGCTTCCAGAGGGGAGTCTAATGAGGGCTAACATTTGATGTTAGCATCTTCCCTGCGGGAGATACTCTCTTGCCAAAATCGCATTATTATGCGAAAGTAAGATACAATTCAGTACCCTATCCTAAACCTTGCTGTTAGGAGGGAATCTGCAGCTTGCAGTGAAAGCGCTTCCAGAGGGGAGTCTAATGAGGGCAAACATTTGATGGTAGCAGCTTCCCTGCGGGAGATACTCTCTTTGCCAAAATCGCATTATTAGGCGAAAGGAAGTTACAATTCAGTACCCTATCCTAAAGCTTGCTGTTAGGAGGGAATCTGCAGCTTGCAGTGAAAGCGCTTCCAGAGGGGAGTCTAACGAGGGCAAACATTTGATGGTAGTAGCTTCCCTGCGGGAGATACTCTCTTTTCCAATTTCGCCTTATTAGCCGCAGTTAAGTTACAATTCAGTACCCTATCCTAAAGCTTGCTGTTAGGAGGGAATCTGCAGCTTGCAGTGAAAGCGCTTCCAGAGGGGAGTCTAATGAGGGCAAACATTTGATGGTAGCAGCTTCCCTGCGGGAGATACTCTCTTTGCAAAATCGCATTATTAGGCGAAAGTAAGTTACAATTCAGTACCCTATCCTAAAGCTTGCTGTTAGAGGGAATCTGCAGCTTGCAGTGAAAGCGCTTCCAGAGGGGAGTCTAATGAGGGCAAACATTTGATGGTAGCAGCTTCCCTGCGGGAGATACTCTCTTTGCCAAAATCGCATTATTAGGCGAAAGTAAGTTACAATTCAGTACCCTATCCTAAAGCTTGCTGTTAGGAGGGAATCTGCAGCTTGCAGTGAAAGCGCTTCCAGAGGGGAGTCTAATGAGGGCAAACATTTGATGGTAGCAGTTTCCCTACGGGAGATACTCTCTTTGCCAAAATCGCATAATTATGCGAAAGTAAGTTACAATTCAGTACCCTATCCTAAAGCTTGCTGTTAGGAGGGAATCTGCAGCTTGCAGTGAAAGCGCTTCCAGAGGGGAGTCTAATGAGGGCAAACATTTGATGGTAGCAGTTTCCCTACGGGAGATACTCTCTTTGCCAAAATCGCATTATTAGGCGAAAGTAAGTTACAATTCAGTACCCTATCCTAAAGCTTGCTGTTAGGAGGGAATCTGCAGCTTGCAGTGAAAGCGCTTCCAGAGGGGAGTCTAATGAGGGCAAACATTTGATGGTAGCAGCTTCCCTGCGGGAGATACTCTCTTTTCCAAAATCGCATTATTAGGCGAAAGTAAGTTACAATTCAGTACCCTATCCTAAAGCTTGCTGTTAGGAGGGAATCTGCAGCTTGCAGTGAAAGCGCTTCCAGAGGGGAGTCTAATGAGGGCTAACATTTGATGTTAGCATCTTCCCTGCGGGAGATACTCTCTTGCCAAAATCGCATTATTATGCGAAAGTAAGATACAATTCAGTACCCTATCCTAAAGCTTGCTGTTAGGAGGGAATCTGCAGCTTGCAGTGAAAGCGCTTCCAGAGGGGAGTCTAATGAGGGCAAACATTTGATGGTAGCAGCTTCCCTGCGGGAGATACTCTCTTTGCCAAAATCGCATTATTAGGCGAAAGGAAGTTACAATTCAGTACCCTATCCTAAAGCTTGCTGTTAGGAGGGAATCTGCAGCTTGCAGTGAAAGCGCTTCCAGAGGGGAGTCTAACGAGGGCAAACATTTGATGGTAGTAGCTTCCCTGCGGGAGATACTCTCTTTTCCAATTTCGCCTTATTAGCCGCAGTTAAGTTACAATTCAGTACCCTATCCTAAAGCTTGCTGTTAGGAGGGAATCTGCAGCTTGCAGTGAAAGCGCTTCCAGAGGGGAGTCTAATGAGGGCAAACATTTGATGGTAGCAGCTTCCCTGCGGGAGATACTCTCTTTGCAAAATCGCATTATTAGGCGAAAGTAAGTTACAATTCAGTACCCTATCCTAAAGCTTGCTGTTAGAGGGAATCTGCAGCTTGCAGTGAAAGCGCTTCCAGAGGGGAGTCTAATGAGGGCAAACATTTGATGGTAGCAGCTTCCCTGCGGGAGATACTCTCTTTGCCAAAATCGCATTATTAGGCGAAAGTAAGTTACAATTCAGTACCCTATCCTAAAGCTTGCTGTTAGGAGGGAATCTGCAGCTTGCAGTGAAAGCGCTTCCAGAGGGGAGTCTAATGAGGGCAAACATTTGATGGTAGCAGTTTCCCTACGGGAGATACTCTCTTTGCCAAAATCGCATTATTATGCCAAAGTAAGTTACAATTCAGTACCCTATCCTAAAGCTTGCTGTTAGGAGGGAATCTGCAGCTTGCAGTGAAAGCGCTTCCAGAGGGGAATCTAATGAGGGCAAATATTTGATGGTAGCAGCTTCCCTGCGGGAGATAGTCTCTTTGCCAAAATCGCTTTATTAGGCGAAAGTAAGTTACAATTCAGTACCCTATACTAAAGCTTGCTGTTAGGAGGGAATCTGCCACTTGCAGTGAAAGCGCTTCCAGAGGGGAGTCTAATGAGGGCGAACATTTGATGGTAGCAGCTTCCCTGCGGGAGATAATCTCTTTGACAAAATCGCCTTATTAGCCGCAATTAAGTTACAATTCAGTACCCTATCCTAAAGCTTGCTGTTAGGAGGGAATCTGCAGCTTG
Organism: Phaenicophaeus curvirostris; assembly: GCF_032191515.1. NCBI lineage: Eukaryota > Metazoa > Chordata > Aves > Cuculiformes > Cuculidae > Phaenicophaeus > Phaenicophaeus curvirostris. Next base: position 195,711 of record NW_027206848.1, read on the forward strand.
CAGTGAAAGCGCTTCCAGAGGGGAGTCTAATGAGGGCAAACATTTGATGGTAGCAGCTTCCCTGCGGGAGATAAACTCTTTGCCAAAATCGCCTTATTAATCGCAGTTAAGATACAATTCAGTACCCTATCCTACAGCTTGCGGTTAGGAGGGAATCTGCAGCTTGCAGTGAAAGCGCTTCCAGAGGGGAGTCTAATGAGGGCCAACATTTGATGGTAGCAGCTTCCCTGCGGGAGATACTCTCTTTGCAAAAATCGCATTATTAGGCGAAAGTAAGTTACAATTCAGTACCCTATCCTAAAGCTTGCTGTTAGGAGGGAATCTGCAGCTTGCAGTGAAAGCGCTTCCAGAGGGGAGTCTAACGAGGGCAAACATTTGATGGTAGCAGCTTCCCTGCGGGAGATACTCTCTTTGCAAAAATCGCATTATTAGGCGATAGAAAGATACAATTCAGTACCCTATCCTAAAGCTTGCTGTTAGGAGGGAATCTGCAGCTTGCAGTGAAAGCGCTTCCAGAGGGGAGTCTAATGAGGGCAAACATTTGATGGTAGCAGCTTCCCTGCGGGAGATACTCTCTTTGACATAATCGCATTATTAGGCGAAAGTAAGTTACAATTCAGTACCCTATACTAAAGCTTGCTGTTAGGAGGGAATCTGAAGCTTGCAGTGAAAGCACTTCCAGAGGGGAGTCTAATGAGGGCAAATATTTGATGGTAGCAGCTTCCCTGCGGGAGATACTCTCTTTGCCAAAATCGCATTATTATGCGAAAGTAAGTTACAATTCAGTACCCTATCCTAAAGCTTGCTGTTAGGAGGGAATCTGAAGCTTGCAGTGAAAGCGCTTCCAGAGGGGAGTCTAATGAGGGCAAACATTTGATTGTAACAGCTTCCCTGCGGGAGATACTCTCTTTGCCAAAATCGCATTATTAGGCGAAAGTAAGTTACAATTCAGTACCCTATCCTAAAGCTTGCTGTTAGGAGGGAATCTGCAGCTTGCAGTGAAAGCGCTTCCAGAGGGGAGTCTAATGAGGGCTAACATTTGATGTTAGCATCTTCCCTGCGGGAGATACTCTCTTGCCAAAATCGCATTATTATGCGAAAGTAAGATACAATTCAGTACCCTATCCTAAACCTTGCTGTTAGGAGGGAATCTGCAGCTTGCAGTGAAAGCGCTTCCAGAGGGGAGTCTAATGAGGGCAAACATTTGATGGTAGCAGCTTCCCTGCGGGAGATACTCTCTTTGCCAAAATCGCATTATTAGGCGAAAGGAAGTTACAATTCAGTACCCTATCCTAAAGCTTGCTGTTAGGAGGGAATCTGCAGCTTGCAGTGAAAGCGCTTCCAGAGGGGAGTCTAACGAGGGCAAACATTTGATGGTAGTAGCTTCCCTGCGGGAGATACTCTCTTTTCCAATTTCGCCTTATTAGCCGCAGTTAAGTTACAATTCAGTACCCTATCCTAAAGCTTGCTGTTAGGAGGGAATCTGCAGCTTGCAGTGAAAGCGCTTCCAGAGGGGAGTCTAATGAGGGCAAACATTTGATGGTAGCAGCTTCCCTGCGGGAGATACTCTCTTTGCAAAATCGCATTATTAGGCGAAAGTAAGTTACAATTCAGTACCCTATCCTAAAGCTTGCTGTTAGAGGGAATCTGCAGCTTGCAGTGAAAGCGCTTCCAGAGGGGAGTCTAATGAGGGCAAACATTTGATGGTAGCAGCTTCCCTGCGGGAGATACTCTCTTTGCCAAAATCGCATTATTAGGCGAAAGTAAGTTACAATTCAGTACCCTATCCTAAAGCTTGCTGTTAGGAGGGAATCTGCAGCTTGCAGTGAAAGCGCTTCCAGAGGGGAGTCTAATGAGGGCAAACATTTGATGGTAGCAGTTTCCCTACGGGAGATACTCTCTTTGCCAAAATCGCATAATTATGCGAAAGTAAGTTACAATTCAGTACCCTATCCTAAAGCTTGCTGTTAGGAGGGAATCTGCAGCTTGCAGTGAAAGCGCTTCCAGAGGGGAGTCTAATGAGGGCAAACATTTGATGGTAGCAGTTTCCCTACGGGAGATACTCTCTTTGCCAAAATCGCATTATTAGGCGAAAGTAAGTTACAATTCAGTACCCTATCCTAAAGCTTGCTGTTAGGAGGGAATCTGCAGCTTGCAGTGAAAGCGCTTCCAGAGGGGAGTCTAATGAGGGCAAACATTTGATGGTAGCAGCTTCCCTGCGGGAGATACTCTCTTTTCCAAAATCGCATTATTAGGCGAAAGTAAGTTACAATTCAGTACCCTATCCTAAAGCTTGCTGTTAGGAGGGAATCTGCAGCTTGCAGTGAAAGCGCTTCCAGAGGGGAGTCTAATGAGGGCTAACATTTGATGTTAGCATCTTCCCTGCGGGAGATACTCTCTTGCCAAAATCGCATTATTATGCGAAAGTAAGATACAATTCAGTACCCTATCCTAAAGCTTGCTGTTAGGAGGGAATCTGCAGCTTGCAGTGAAAGCGCTTCCAGAGGGGAGTCTAATGAGGGCAAACATTTGATGGTAGCAGCTTCCCTGCGGGAGATACTCTCTTTGCCAAAATCGCATTATTAGGCGAAAGGAAGTTACAATTCAGTACCCTATCCTAAAGCTTGCTGTTAGGAGGGAATCTGCAGCTTGCAGTGAAAGCGCTTCCAGAGGGGAGTCTAACGAGGGCAAACATTTGATGGTAGTAGCTTCCCTGCGGGAGATACTCTCTTTTCCAATTTCGCCTTATTAGCCGCAGTTAAGTTACAATTCAGTACCCTATCCTAAAGCTTGCTGTTAGGAGGGAATCTGCAGCTTGCAGTGAAAGCGCTTCCAGAGGGGAGTCTAATGAGGGCAAACATTTGATGGTAGCAGCTTCCCTGCGGGAGATACTCTCTTTGCAAAATCGCATTATTAGGCGAAAGTAAGTTACAATTCAGTACCCTATCCTAAAGCTTGCTGTTAGAGGGAATCTGCAGCTTGCAGTGAAAGCGCTTCCAGAGGGGAGTCTAATGAGGGCAAACATTTGATGGTAGCAGCTTCCCTGCGGGAGATACTCTCTTTGCCAAAATCGCATTATTAGGCGAAAGTAAGTTACAATTCAGTACCCTATCCTAAAGCTTGCTGTTAGGAGGGAATCTGCAGCTTGCAGTGAAAGCGCTTCCAGAGGGGAGTCTAATGAGGGCAAACATTTGATGGTAGCAGTTTCCCTACGGGAGATACTCTCTTTGCCAAAATCGCATAATTATGCGAAAGTAAGTTACAATTCAGTACCCTATCCTAAAGCTTGCTGTTAGGAGGGAATCTGCAGCTTGCAGTGAAAGCGCTTCCAGAGGGGAGTCTAATGAGGGCAAACATTTGATGGTAGCAGCTTCCCTGCGGGAGATAGTCTCTATGCCAAAATCGCATTATTAGGCGAAAGTAAGTTACAATTCAGTACCCTATCCTAAAGCTTGCTGTTAGGAGGGAATCTGCAGCTTGCAGTGAAAGCGCTTCCAGAGGGGAGTCTAATGAGGGCAAACATTTGATGGTAGCAGCTTCCCTGCGGGAGATACTCTCTTTTCCAAAATCGCATTATTAGGCGAAAGTAAGTTACAATTCAGTACCCTATCCTAAAGCTTGCTGTTAGGAGGGAATCTGCAGCTTGCAGTGAAAGCGCTTCCAGAGGGGAGTCTAATGAGGGCAAACATTTGATGGTAGCAGCTTCCCTGCGGGAGATATTCTCTTTTCCAAAATCGCCTTATTAGCCGCAGTTAAGTTACAATTCAGTACCCTATCCTAAAGCTTGCTGTTAGGAGGGAATCTGCAGCTTGCAGTGAAAGCGCTTCCAGAGGGGAGTCTAATGAGAGCAAACATTTGATGGTAGCAGCTTCCCTGCGGGAGATATTCTCTTTGCCAAAATCGCATTATTAGGCGAAAGTAAGATACAATTCAGTACACTATCCTAAAGCTTGCTGTTAGGAGGGAATCTGCAGCTTGCAGTGAAAGCGCTTCCAGAGGGGAGTCTAATGAGGGCAAACATTTGATGGTAGCAGCTTCCCTGCAGGAGATATTCTCTTTGCCAATATCGCCTTATTAGCCGCAGTTAAGTTACAATTCAGTACCCTATCCTAAAGCTTGCTGTTAGGAGGGAATCTGCAGCTTGCAGTGAAAGCACGTCCAGAGGGGAGTCTAATGAGGGCAAACATTTGATGGTAGCAGCTTCCCTGCGGGAGATACTCTCTTTGCCAAAATCGCATTATTAGGCGAAAGTAAGTTTCAATTCAGTACCCTATCCTAAAGCTTGCTGTTAGGAGGGAATCTGCAGCTTGCAGTGAAAGCGCTTCCAGAGGGGAGTCTAATGAGGGCAAACATTTGATGGTAGCAGCTTCCCTGCGGGAGATACTCTCTTTTCCATAATCGCATTATTAGGCGAAAGTAAGTTACAATTCAGTACCCTATCCTAAAGCTTGCTGTTAGGAGGGAATCTGCAGCTTGCAGTGAAAGCGCTTCCAGAGGGGAGTCTAATGAGGGCAAACATTTGATGGTAGCAGCTTCCCTGCGGGAGATATTCTCTTTTCCAAAATCGCCTTATTAGCCGCAGTTAAGTTACAATTCAGTACCCTATCCTAAAGCTTGCTGTTAGGAGGGAATCTGCAGCTTGCAGTGAAAGCGCTTCCAGAGGGGAGTCTAATGAGAGCAAACATTTGATGGTAGCAGCTTCCCTGCGGGAGATACTCTCTTTGCCAAAATCGCATTATTAGGCGAAAGTAAGATACAATTCAGTACCCTATCCTAAAGCTTGCTGTTAGGAGGGAATCTGCAGCTTGCAGTGAAAGCGCTTCCAGAGGGGAGTCTAAGGAGGGAAACATTTGATGGTAGCAGCTTCCCTGCGGGAGATACTCTCTTTGCCAAAATCGCATTATTATCCGCAGTTAAGTTACAATTCAGTACCCTATGCTAAAGCTTGCTGTTAGGAGGGAATCTGCAGCTTGCAGTGAAAGCGCTTCCAGAGGGGAGTCTAATGAGGGCAAATATTTGATGGTAGCAGCTTCCCTGCGGGAGATATTCTCTTTGCCAAAATCGCATTATTAGGCGAAAGTAAATTACAATTCAGTACCCTATCCTAAAGCTTGCTGTTAGGAGGGAATCTGCAGCTTGCAGTGAAAGCGCTTCCAGAGGGGAGTCTAATGAGGGCAAATATTTGATGGTAGCAGCTTCCCTGCGGGAGATATTCTCTTTGCCAAAATCGCCTTATTAGCCGCAGTTAAGATACAATTCAGTACCCTATCCTAAAGCTTGCTGTTAGGAGGGAATCTGCAGCTTGCAGTGAAAGCGCTTCCAGAGGGGAGTCTAATGAGAGCAAACATTTGATGGTAGCAGCTTCCCTGCGGGAGATAGTCTCTTTGCCAAAATCGCATTATTAGGCGAAAGTAAGTTACAATTCAGTACCCTATCCTAAAGCTTGCTGTTAGGAGGGAATCTGCAGCTTGCAGTGAAAGCGCTTCCAGAGGGGAGTCTAATGAGGGCAAACATTTGATGGTAGCAGCTTCCCTGCGGGAGATACTCTCTTTGCCAAAATCGCATTATTAGGCGAAAGTAAGTTACAATTCAGTACCCTATCCTAAAGCTTGCTGTTAGGAGGGAATCTGCAGCTTGCAGTGAAAGCGCTTCCAGAGGGGAGTCTAATGAGGGCAAACATTTGATGGTAGCAGCTTCCCTGCGGGAGATAGTCTCTTTGCCAAAATCGCATTATTAGGCGAAAGTAAGTTACAATTCAGTACCCTATCCTTAAGCTTGCTGTTAGGAGGGAATCTGCAGCTTGCAGTGAAAGCGCTTCCAGAGGGGAGTCTAATGAGGGCAAATATTTGATGGTAGCAGCTTCCCTGCGGGAGATATTCTCTTTGCCAAAATCGCATTAATAGGCGAAAGTAAATTCCAATTCAGTACCCTATCCTAAAGCTTGCTGTTAGGAGGGAATCTGCAGCTTGCAGTGAAAGCGCTTCCAGAGGGGAGTCTAATGAGGGCAAATATTTGATGGTAGCAGCTTCCCTGCGGGAGATACTCTCTTTGCCAAAATCGCCTTATTAGCCGCGGTTAAGTTGCAATTCAGTACCCTATCCTAAAGCTTGCTGTTAGGAGGGAATCTGCAGCTTGCAGTGAAAGCGCTTCCAGAGGGGAGTCTAATGAGGGCAAACATTTGACGTTAGCAGCTTCCCTGCGGGAGATACTCTCTTTGCCAAAATCGCATTATTAGGTGAAAGTAAGTTACAATTCAGTACCCTATCCTAAAGCTTGCTGTTAGGAGGGAATCTGCAGCTTGCAGTGAAAGCGCTTCCAGAGGGGAGTCTAATGAGGGCAAACATTTGATGGTAGCAGCTTCCCTGCGGGAGATAATCTCTTTGCCAAAATCTCATTATTAGGCGAAAGTAAGTTATAATTCAGTACCCTATCCTAAAGCTTGCTGTTAGGAGGGAATCTGCAGCTTGCAGTGAAAGCGCTTCCAGAGGGGAGTCTAATGAGGGCAAACATTTGATAGTAGCAGCTTCACTGCGGGGGAAAGTCTCTTTGCCAAAATCGCATTATTAGGCGAAAGTAAGTTACAATTCAGTGCTCTATACTAAAGCTTGCTGTTAGGAGGGAATCTGCAGCTTGCAGTGAAAGCGCTTCCAGAGGGGAGTCTAATGAGGGCAAACATTTGATGGTAGCAGCTTCCCTGCGGGAGATAATCTCTTTGCCAAAATCGCCTTATTAATCGCAGTTAAGATACAATTCAGTACCCTATCCTACAGCTTGGTGTTAGGAGGGAATCTGCAGCTTGCAGTGAAAGCGCTTCCAGAGGGGAGTCTAATGAGGGCCAACATTTGATGGTAGCAGCTTCCCTGCGGGAGATACTCTCTTTGCAAAAATCGCATTATTAGGCGAAAGTAAGTTACAATTCAGTACCCTATCCTAAAGCTTGCTGTTAGGAGGGAATCTGCAGCTTGCAGTGAAAGCGCTTCCAGAGGGGAGTCTAACGAAGGCAAACATTTGATGGTAGCAGCTTCCCTGCGGGAGATACTCTCTTTGCAAAAATCGCATTATTAGGCGATAGAAAGATACAATTCAGTACCCTATCCTAAAGCTTGCTGTTAGGAGGGAATCTGCAGCTTGCAGTGAAAGCGCTTCCAGAGGGGAGTCTAATGAGGGCAAACATTTGATGGTAGCAGCTTCCCTGCGGGAGATACTCTCTTTGACATAATCGCATTATTAGGCGAAAGTAAGTTACAATTCAGTACACTATACTAAAGCTTGCTGTTAGGAGGGAATCTGCAGCTTGCAGTGAAAGCACTTCCAGAGGGGAGTCTAATGAGGGCAAATATTTGATGGTAGCAGCTTCCCTGCGGGAGATACTCTCTTTGCCAAAATCGCATTATTATGCGAAAGTAAGTTACAATTCAGTACCCTATCCTAAAGCTTGCTGTTAGGAGGGAATCTGCAGCTTGCAGTGAAAGCGCTTCCAGAGGGGAGTCTAATGAGGGCAAACATTTGATTGTAACAGCTTCCCTGCGGGAGATACTCTCTTTGCCAAAATCGCATTATTAGGCGAAAGTAAGTTACAATTCAGTACCCTATCCTAAAGCTTGCTGTTAGGAGGGAATCTGCAGCTTGCAGTGAAAGCGCTTCCAGAGGGGAGTCTAATGAGGGCTAACATTTGATGTTAGCATCTTCCCTGCGGGAGATACTCTCTTGCCAAAATCGCATTATTATGCGAAAGTAAGATACAATTCAGTACCCTATCCTAAACCTTGCTGTTAGGAGGGAATCTGCAGCTTGCAGTGAAAGCGCTTCCAGAGGGGAGTCTAATGAGGGCAAACATTTGATGGTAGCAGCTTCCCTGCGGGAGATACTCTCTTTGCCAAAATCGCATTATTAGGCGAAAGGAAGTTACAATTCAGTACCCTATCCTAAAGCTTGCTGTTAGGAGGGAATCTGCAGCTTGCAGTGAAAGCGCTTCCAGAGGGGAGTCTAACGAGGGCAAACATTTGATGGTAGTAGCTTCCCTGCGGGAGATACTCTCTTTTCCAATTTCGCCTTATTAGCCGCAGTTAAGTTACAATTCAGTACCCTATCCTAAAGCTTGCTGTTAGGAGGGAATCTGCAGCTTGCAGTGAAAGCGCTTCCAGAGGGGAGTCTAATGAGGGCAAACATTTGATGGTAGCAGCTTCCCTGCGGGAGATACTCTCTTTGCAAAATCGCATTATTAGGCGAAAGTAAGTTACAATTCAGTACCCTATCCTAAAGCTTGCTGTTAGAGGGAATCTGCAGCTTGCAGTGAAAGCGCTTCCAGAGGGGAGTCTAATGAGGGCAAACATTTGATGGTAGCAGCTTCCCTGCGGGAGATACTCTCTTTGCCAAAATCGCATTATTAGGCGAAAGTAAGTTACAATTCAGTACCCTATCCTAAAGCTTGCTGTTAGGAGGGAATCTGCAGCTTGCAGTGAAAGCGCTTCCAGAGGGGAGTCTAATGAGGGCAAACATTTGATGGTAGCAGTTTCCCTACGGGAGATACTCTCTTTGCCAAAATCGCATAATTATGCGAAAGTAAGTTACAATTCAGTACCCTATCCTAAAGCTTGCTGTTAGGAGGGAATCTGCAGCTTGCAGTGAAAGCGCTTCCAGAGGGGAGTCTAATGAGGGCAAACATTTGATGGTAGCAGCTTCCCTGCGGGAGATACTCTCTTTGCCAAAATCGCATTATTAGGCGAAAGTAAGTTTCAATTCAGTACCCTATCCTAAAGCTTGCTGTTAGGAGGGAATCTGCAGCTTGCAGTGAAAGCGCTTCCAGAGGGGAGTCTAATGAGGGCAAACATTTGATGGTAGCAGCTTCCCTGCGGGAGATACTCTCTTTGCCAAAATCGCATTATTAGGCGAAAGTAAGTTACAATTCAGTACCCTATCCTAAAGCTTGCTGTTAGGAGGGAATCTGCAGCTTGCAGTGAAAGCGCTTCCAGAGGGGAGTCTAATGAGGGCAAACATTTGATGGTAGCAGCTTCCCTGCGGGAGATATTCTCTTTTCCAAAATCGCCTTATTAGCCGCAGTTAAGTTACAATTCAGTACCCTATCCTAAAGCTTGCTGTTAGGAGGGAATCTGCAGCTTGCAGTGAAAGCGCTTCCAGAGGGGAGTCTAATGAGAGCAAACATTTGATGGTAGCAGCTTCCCTGCGGGAGATACTCTCTTTGCCAAAATCGCATTATTAGGCGAAAGTAAGATACAATTCAGAACCCTATCCTAAAGCTTGCTGTTAGGAGGGAATCTGCAGCTTGCAGTGAAAGCGCTTCCAGAGGGGAGTCTAATGAGGGCAAACATTTGATGGTAGCAGCTTCCCTGCGGGAGATACTCTCTTTGCCAAAATCGCATTATTAGGCGAAAGTAAGTTACAATTCAGTACCCTATCCTAAAGCTTGCTGTTAGGAGGGAATCTGCAGCTTGCAGTGAAAGCGCTTCCAGAGGGGAGTCTAATGAGGGCAAATATTTGATGGTAGCAGCTTCCCTGCGGGAGATATTCTCTTTGCCAAAATCGCATTATTAGGCGAAAGTAAATTACAATTCAGTACCCTATCCTAAAGCTTGCTGTTAGGAGGGAATCTGCAGCTTGCAGTGAAAGCGCTTCCAGAGGGAAGTCTAATGAGGGCAAATATTTGATGGTAGCATCTTCCCTGCGGGAGATATTCTCTTTGCCAAAATCGCCTTATTAGCCGCAGTTAAGATACAATTCAGTACCCTATCCTAAAGCTTGCTGTTAGGAGGGAATCTGCAGCTTGCAGTGAAAGCGCTTCCAGAGGGGAGTCTAATGAGAGCAAACATTTGATGGTAGCAGCTTCCCTGCGGGAGATAGTCTCTTTGCCAAAATCGCATTATTAGGCGAAAGTAAGTTACAATTCAGTACCCTATCCTAAAGCTTGCTGTTAGGAGGGAATCTGCAGCTTGCAGTGAAAGCGCTTCCAGAGGGGAGTCTAATGAGGGCAAACATTTGATGGTAGCAGCTTCCCTGCGGGAGATACTCTCTTTGCCAAAATCGCATTATTAGGCGAAAGTAAGTTACAATTCAGTACCCTATCCTAAAGCTTGCTGTTAGGAGGGAATCTGCAGCTTGCAGTGAAAGCGCTTCCAGAGGGGAGTCTAATGAGGGCAAACATTTGATGGTAGCAGCTTCCCTGCGGGAGATAGTCTCTTTGCCAAAATCGCATTATTAGGCGAAAGTAAGTTACAATTCAGTACCCTATCCTAAAGCTTGCTGTTAGGAGGGAATCTGCAGCTTGCAGTGAAAGCGCTTCCAGAGGGGAGTCTAATGAGGGCAAATATTTGATGGTAGCAGCTTCCCTGCGGGAGATATTCTCTTTGCCAAAATCGCATTAATAGGCGAAAGTAAATTCCAATTCAGTACCCTATCCTAAAGCTTGCTGTTAGGAGGGAATCTGCAGCTTGCAGTGAAAGCGCTTCCAGAGGGGAGTCTAATGAGGGCAAATATTTGATGGTAGCAGCTTCCCTGCGGGAGATACTCTCTTTGCCAAAATCGCCTTATTAGCCGCAGTTAAGTTGCAATTCAGTACACTATCCTAAAGCTTGCTGTTAGGAGGGAATCTGCAGCTTGCAGTGAAAGCGCTTCCAGAGGGGAGTCTAATGAGGGCAAACATTTGATGTTAGCAGCTTCCCTGCGGGAGATACTCTCTTTGCCAAAATCGCATTATTAGGTGAAAGTAAGTTACAATTCAGTACCCTATCCTAAAGCTTGCTGTTAGGAGGGAATCTGCAGCTTGCAGTGAAAGCGCTTCCAGAGGGGAGTCTAATGAGGGCAAACATTTGATGGTAGCAGCTTCCCTGCGGGAGATAATCTCTTTGCCAAAATCTCATTATTAGGCGAAAGTAAGTTATAATTCAGTACCCTATCCTAAAGCTTGCTGTTAGGAGGGAATCTGCAGCTTGCAGTGAAAGCGCTTCCAGAGGGGAGTCTAATGAGGGCAAACATTTGATGGTAGCAGCTTCCCTGCGGGAGATATTCTCTTTGCCAAAATCGCCTTATTAGCCGGAGTTTAGTTACAATTCAGTACACTATCCTAAAGCTCGCTGTTAGGAGGGAATCTGCAGCTTGCAGTGAAAGCGCTTCCAGAGGGGAGTCTAATGAGGGCAAACATTTGATGGTAACATCTTCCCTGCGGGAGATATTCTATTTGCCATAATCGCATATTAGCCGCAGTTAAGTTACAATTCAGTACCCTATCCTAAAGCTTGCTGTTAGGAGGGAATCTGCAGCTTGCAGTGAAAGCGCTTCCAGAGGGGAGTCTAATGAGGGCAAATATTTGATGGTAGCAGCTTCCCTGCGGGAGATACTCTCTTTGCCAAAATCTCATTATTAGGCGAAAGTAAGTTATAATTCAGTAACCTATCCTAAAGCTTGCTGTTAGGAGGGAATCTGCAGCTTGCAGTGAAAGCGCTTCCAGAGAGGAGTCTAACGAGGGCAAACATTTGATGGTAGCAGCTTCCCTGCGGGAGATACTCTCTTTGCCAAAATCGCATTATTAGGCGAAAGTAAGTTACAATTCAGTACCCTATCCTTAAGCTTGCTGTTAGGAGGGAATCTGCAGCTTGCAGTGAAAGCGCTTCCAGAGGGGAGTCTAATGAGGGCAAATATTTGATGGTAGCATCTTCTCTGCGGGAGATACTTTCTTTGCCAAAATCGCATTATTACGCTAAAGTAAGTTACAATTCAGTACCCTATCCTAAAGCTTGCTGTTAGGAGGGAATCTGCAGCTTGCAGTGAAAGCGCTTCCAGAGGGGAGTCTAATGAGGGCAAACATTTGATGGTAGCAGCTTCCCTGCGGGAGATACTCTCTTTGCCAAAAACGCATTATTATCCGCAGTTAAGTTACAATTCAGTACCCTATCCTAAAGCTTGCTGTTAGGAGGGAATCTGCAGCTTGCAGTGAAAGCGCTTCCAGAGGGGAGTCTAATGAGGGCAAACATTTGATGGTAGCAGCTTCCCTGCGGGAGATACTCTCTTTGCCAAAATCGCATTATTAGGCGAAAGTAAGTTACAATTCAGTACCCTATCCTAAAGCTTGCTGTTAGGAGGGAATCTGCAGCTTGCAGTGAAAGCGCTTCCAGCGGGGAGTCTAATGAGGGCAAACATTTGATGGTAGCAGCCTTCCTGCGGGAGATACTCTCTTTGCCAAAATCGCATTATTAGGCGAAAGTAAGTTACAATTCAGTACCCTATCCTAAAGCTTGCTGTTAGGAGGGAATCTGCAGCTTGCAGTGAAAGCGCTTCCAGAGGGGAGTCTAACGAGGGCAAACATTTGATGGTAGCAGCTTCCCTGCGGGAGATACTCTCTCTGCCAAAATCGCCTTATTAGCCGCAGTTAAGTTACAATTCAGTACCCTATCCTAAACCTTGCTGTTAGGAGGGAATCTGCAGCTTGCAGTGAAAGCGCTTCCAGAGGGGAGTCTAATGAGGGCAAACATTTGATGGTAGCAGCTTCCCTGCGGGAGATATTCTCTTTGCCAAAATCGCCTTATTAGGCGAAAGTAAGTTACAATTCAGTACCCTATCCTAAAGCTTGCTGTTAGGAGGGAATCTGCAGCTTGCAGTGAAAGCGCTTCCAGAGGGGAGTCTAAGGAGGGAAACATTTGATGGTAGCAGCTTCCCTGCGGGAGATACTCTCTTTGCCAAAATCGCATTATTATCCGCAGTTAAGTTACAATTCAGTACCCTATCCTAAAGCTTGCTGTTAGGAGGGAATCTGCAGCTTGCAGTGAAAGCGCTTCCAGAGGGGAGTCTAATGAGGGCAAATATTTGATGGTAGCATCTTCTCTGCGGGAGATACTTTCTTTGCCAAAATCGCATTATTACGCTAAAGTAAGTTACAATTCAGTACCCTATCCTAAAGCTTGCTGTTAGGAGGGAATCTGCAGCTTGCAGTGAAAGCGCTTCCAGAGGGGAGTCTAATGAGGGCAAATATTTGATGGTAGCATCTTCTCTGCGGGAGATACTTTCTTTGCCAAAATCGCATTATTACGCTAAAGTAAGTTACAATTCAGTACCCTATCCTAAAGCTTGCTGTTAGGAGGGAATCTGCAGCTTGCAGTGAAAGCGCTTCCAGAGGGGAGTCTAATGAGGGCAAACATTTGATGGTAGCAGCTTCCCTGCGGGAGATACTCTCTTTGCCAAAATCGCATTATTATGCGAAAGTAAGTTACAATTCAGTACCCTATCCTAAAGCTTGCTGTTAGGAGGGAATCTGCAGCTTGCAGTGAAAGCGCTTCCAGAGGGGAGTCTAATGAGGGCAAACATTTGATGTTAGCAGCTTCCCTGCGGGAGATACTCTCTTTGCCAAAATCGCATTATTAGGTGAAAGTAAGTTACAATTCAGTACACAATCCTAAAGCTTGCTGTTAGGAGGGAATCTGCAGCTTGCAGTGAAAGCGCTTCCAGAGGGGAGTCTAATGAGGGCAAACATTTGATGGTAGCAGCTTCCCTGCGGGAGATAATCTCTTTGCCAAAATCTCATTATTAGGCGAAAGTAAGTTATAATTCAGTACCCTATCCTAAAGCTTGCTGTTAGGAGGGAATCTGCAGCTTGCAGTGAAAGCGCTTCCAGAGGGGAGTCTAATGAGGGCAAACATTTGATAGTAGCAGCTTCACTGCGGGAGAAAGTCTCTTTGCCAAAATCGCATTATTAGGCGAAAGTAAGTTACAATTCAGTACCCTATCCTAAAGCTTGCTGTTAGGAGGGAATCTGCAGCTTGCAGTGAAAGCGCTTCCAGCGGGGAGTCTAATGAGGGCAAACATTTGATGGTAGCAGCCTTCCTGCGGGAGATACTCTCTTTGCCAAAATCGCATTATTAGGCGAAAGTAAGTTACAATTCAGTACCCTATCCTAAAGCTTGCTGTTAGGAGGGAATCTGCAGCTTGCAGTGAAAGCGCTTCCAGAGGGGAGTCTAATGAGGGCAAACATTTGATGGTAGCAGCTTCCCTGCGGGAGATACTCTCTCTGCCAAAATCGCCTTATTAGCCGCAGTTAAGTTACAATTCAGTACCCTATCCTAAAGCTTGCTGTTAGGAGGGAATCTGCAGCTTGCAGTGAAAGCGCTTCCAGAGGGGAGTCTAATGAGGGCAAACATTTGATGGTAGCAGCTTCCCTGCGGGAGATATTCTCTTTGCCAAAATCGCCTTATTAGCCGGAGTTTAGTTACAATTCAGTACACTATCCTAAAGCTCGCTGTTAGGAGGGAATCTGCAGCTTGCAGTGAAAGCGCTTCAGGAGGGGAGTATAATGAGGGCAAATATTTGATGGTAGCAGCTTCCCTGCGGGAGATACTCTCTTTGCCAAAATCGAATTATTAGGCGAAAGTAAGTTACAATTCAGTACCCTATCCTAAAGCTTGCTGTTAGGAGGGAATCTGAAGCTTGCAGTGAAAGCGCTTCCAGAGGGGAGTCTAACGAGGGCAAACATTTGATGGTAACATCTTCCCTGCGGGAGATATTCTCATTGCCATAATCGCATATTAGCCGCAGTTAAGTTACAATTCAGTACCCTATCCTAAAGCTTGCTGTTAGGAGGGAATCTGCAGCTTGCAGTGAAAGCGCTTCCAGAGGGGAGTCTAATGAGGGCAAATATTTGATGGTAGCAGCTTCCCTGCGGGAGATACTCTCTTTGCCAAAATCTCATTATTAGGCGAAAGTAAGTTATAATTCAGTACCCTATCCTAAAGCTTGCTGTTAGGAGGGAATCTGCAGCTTGCAGTGAAAGCGCTTCCAGAGAGGAGTCTAACGAGGGCAAACATTTGATGGTAGCAGCTTCCCTGCGGGAGATACTCTCTTTGCCAAAATCGCATTATTAGGCGAAAGTAAGTTACAATTCAGTACCCTATCCTTAAGTTTGCTGTTAGGAGGGAATCTGCAGCTTGCAGTGAAAGCGCTTCCAGAGGGGAGTCTAATGAGGGCAAATATTTGATGGTAGCATCTTCTCTGCGGGAGATACTTTCTTTGCCAAAATCGCATTATTACGCTAAAGTAAGTTACAATTCAGTACCCTATCCTAAAGCTTGCTGTTAGGAGGGAATCTGCAGCTTGCAGTGAAAGCGCTTCCAGAGGGGAGTCTAATGAGGGCAAACATTTGATGGTAGCAGCTTCCCTGCGGGAGATACTCTCTTTGCCAAAATCGCATTATTAGGCGAAAGTAAGTTACAATTCAGTACCCTATCCTAAAGCTTGCTGTTAGGAGGGAATCTGCAGCTTGCAGTGAAAGCGCTTCCAGAGGGGAGTCTAAGGAGGGAAACATTTGATGGTAGCAGCTTCCCTGCGGGAGATACTCTCTTTGCCAAAATCGCATTATTATCCGCAGTTAAGTTACAATTCAGTACCCTATCCTAAAGCTTGCTGTTAGGAGGGAATCTGCAGCTTGCAGTGAAAGCACTTCCAGAGGGGAGTCTAATGAGGGCAAACATTTGATGGTAGCAGCTTCCCTGCGGGAGATACTCTCTTTGCCAAAATCGCATTATTAGGCGAAAGTAAGTTACAATTCAGTACCCTATCCTAAAGCTTGCTGTTAGGAGGGAATCTGCAGCTTGCAGTGAAAGCGCTTCCAGAGGGGAGTCTAATGAGGGCAAACATTTGATGGTAGCAGCCTTCCTGCGGGAGATACTCTCTTTGCCAAAATCGCATTATTAGGCGAAAGTAAGTTACAATTCAGTACCCTATCCTAAAGCTTGCTGTTAGGAGGGAATCTGCAGCTTGCAGTGAAAGCGCTTCCAGAGGGGAGTCTAACGAGGGCAAACATTTGATGGTAGCAGCTTCCCTGCGGGAGATACTCTCTCTGCCAAAATCGCCTTATTAGCCGCAGTTAAGTTACAATTCAGTACCCTATCCTAAAGCTTGCTGTTAGGAGGGAATCTGCAGCTTGCAGTGAAAGCGCTTCCAGAGGGGAGTCTAATGAGGGCAAACATTTGATGGTAGCAGCTTCCCTGCGGGAGATATTCTCTTTGCCAAAATCGCCTTATTAGCCGCAGTTAAGTTACAATTCAGTACCCTATCCTAAAGCTTGCTGTTAGGAGGGAATCTGCAGCTTGCAGTGAAAGCGCTTCCAGAGGGGAGTCTAATGAGGGCAAACATTTGATGGTAGCAGCTTCCCTGCGGGAGATATTCTCTTTGCCAAAATCGCATTATTATGCGAAAGTAAGTTTCAATTCAGTACCCTACCCTAAAGCTTGCTGTTAGGAGGGAATCTGCAGCTTGCAGTGAAAGCGCTTCCAGAGGGGAGTCTAAGGACGGCAAACATTTGATGGTAGCAGCTTCCCTGCGGGAGATAATCTCTTTTCCAATTTTGCCTTATTAGCCGCAGTTAAGTTACAATTCAGTACCCTATCCTAAAGCTTGCTGTTAGGAGGGAATCTGCAGCTTGCAGTGAAAGCGCTTCCAGAGGGGAGTCTAACGAGGGCAAACGTTTGATGGTAGCAGCTTCTCTGCGGGAGATAGTCTCTTTTCCAAAATCGCATTATTATGCGAAAGTAAGTTACAATTCAGTACTCTATCCTAAAGCTTGCTGTTAGGAGGGAATCTGCAGCTTGCAGTGAAAGCGCTTCCAGAGGGGAGTCTAATGAGGGCAAACATTTGATGGTAGCAGCTTCCCTGCGGGAGATATTCTCTTTGCCATAATCGCCTTATTATCCGCAGTTAAGTTACAATTCAGTACCCTTTCCTAAAGCTTGCTGTTAGGAGGGAATCTGCAGCTTGCAGTGAAAGCGCTTCCAGAGGGGAGTCTAATGAGAGCAAACATTTGATGGTAGCAGCTTCCCTGCAGGAGATACTCTCTTTTCCACAATCGCATTATTATGCGAAAGTAAGTTACAATTCAGTACTCTATCCTAAAGCTTGCTGTTAGGAGGGAATCTGCAGCTTGCAGTGAAAGCGCTTCCAGAGGGGAGTCTAATGAGGGGAAACATTTGATGGTAACATCTTCCCTGCGGGAGACATTCTCTTTGCCAAAATCGCCTTATTAGCCGCAGTTAAGTTACAATTCAGTACCCTATCCTAAAGCTTGCTGTTAGGAGGGAATCTGCAGCTTGCAGTGAAAGCGCTTCCAGAGGGGAGTCTAACGAGAGCCAGCATTTGATGGTAGCAGCTTCCCTGCGGGAGATACTCTCTTTGCCAAAATCGCATTATTAGGCGAAAGTAAGTTACAATTCAGTACCCTATCCTAAAGCTTGCTGTTAGGAGGGAATCTGCAGCTTGCAGTGAAAGCGCTTCCAGAGGGGAGTCTAATGAGGGCAAACATTTGATGGTAACAGCTTCCCTGCGGGAGATATTCTCTTTGCCATAATCGCCTTATTAGCCGCAGTTAAGTTACAATTCAGTAACCTATCCTAAAGCTTGCTGTTAGGAGGGAATCTGCAGCTTGCAGTGAAAGCGCTTCCAGAGGGGAGTGTAATGAGGGCAAACATTTGATGGTAGCAGCTTCCCTGCGGGAGATACTCTCTTTTCCAATTTCGCCTTATTAGCCGCTGTTAAGTTACAATTCAGTACACTATCCTAAAGCTTGCTGTTAGGAGGGAATCTGCAGCTTGCAGTGAAAGCGCTTCCAGAGGGGAGTCTAATGAGCGCAAACATTTGATGGTAGCAGCTTCCCTGCGGGAGATACTCTCTTTGCCAAAATCGCATTATTAGGCGAAAGTAAGTTACAATTCAGTACCCTATCCTAAAGCTTGCTGTTAGGAGGGAATCTGCAGCTTGCAGTGAAAGCGCTTCCAGAGGGGAGTCTAATGAGGGCAAACATTTGATGGTAGCAGCTTCCCTGCGGGAGATACTCTCTTTGCCAAAATCGCATTATTAGCCGCAGTTAAGTTACAATTCAGTACCCTATCCTAAAGCTTGCTGTTAGGAGGGAATCTGCAGCTTGCAGTGAAAGCGCTTCCAGAGAGGAGTCTAACGAGGGCAAACATTTGATGGTAGCAGCTTCCCTGCGGGAGATACTCTCTTTGCCATAATAGCATTTTTAGGCGAAAGTAAGTTACAATTCAGTACCCTATCCTAAAGCTTGCTGTTAGGAGGGAATCTGCAGCTTGCAGTGAATGCGCTTCCAGAGGGGAGTCTAACGAGAGCCAGCATTTGATGGTAGCAGCTTCCCTGCGGGAGATACTCTCTTTGCCAAAATCGCATTATTATCCGCAGTTAAGTTACAATTCAGTACCCTATCCTAAAGCTTGCTGTTAGGAGGGAATCTGCAGCTTGCAGTGAAAGCGCTTCCAGAGGGGAGTCTAACGAGGGCAAACATTTGAGGGTAGCAGCTTCCCTGCGGGTGATAATCTCTTTGCCAAAATCGCATTATTATGCGAAAGTAAGTTACAATTAAGTACCCTATCCTAAAGCTTGCTGTTAGGAGGGAATCTGCAGCTTGCAGTGAAAGCGCTTCCAGAGGGGAGTCTAATGAGGGCAAAGATTTGATGGTAGCAGCTTCCCTGCGGGAGATACTCTCTTTGCCAAAATCGCATTATTATGCGAAAGTAAGTTACAATTAAGTACCCTATCCTAAAGCTTGCTGTTAGGAGGGAATCTGCAGCTTGCAGTCAAAGCACTTCCAGAGGGGAGTCTAACGAAGGCAAACATTTGATGGTAGCAGCTTCCCTGCGGGAGATACTCTCTTTGCCAAAATCGCATTATTAGGCGAAAGTAAGTTACAATTCAGTACCCTATCCTAAAGCTTGCTGTTAGGAGGGAATCTGCAGCTTGCAGTGAAAGCGCTTCCAGAGGGGAGTCTAATGAGGGCAAACATTTGATGGTAGCAGCTTCCCTGCGGGAGATACTCTCTTTGCCATAATCGCATTATTAGGCGAAAGTAAGTTACAATTCAGTACCCTATCTTAAAGCTTGCTGTTAGGAGGGAATCTGCAGCTTGCAGTGAAAGCGCTTCCAGAGGGGAGTGTAATGAGGGCAAACATTTGATGGTAACAGCTTCCCTGCGGGAGATACTCTCTTTGCCAATATCTCATTATTACGCGAAAGTAAGTTGAATTCAGTACCCTATCCTAAAGCTTGCTGTTAGGAGGGAATCTGAAGCTTGTAGTGAAAGCGCTTCCAGAGGGGAGTCTAATGAGGGCAAACATTTGATGGTAGCAGCTTCCCTGCGGGAGATATTCTCTTTGCCAAAATCGCCTTATTAGCCGCAGTTAAGTTACAATTCAGTACCTTATCCTAAAGCTTGCTGTTAGGAGGGAATCTGCAGCTTGCAGTGAAAGCGCTTCCAGAGGGGAGTGTAACGAGGGCAAACATTTGATGGTAGCAGCTTCCCTGCGGGAGATACTCTCTTTGCCAAAATCGCATTATTAGGCGAAAGTAAGTTACAATTCAGTACCCTATCCTAAAGCTTGCTGTTAGGAGGGAATCTGCAGCTTGCAGTGAAAGCGCTTCCAGAGGGGAGTCTAACGAGAGCCAGCATTTGATTGTAGCAGCTTCCCTGCGGGAGATACTCTCTTTGCCAATATCGCATTATTAGGCGAAAGTAAGTTACAATTCAGTACCCTATCCTAAAGCTTGCTGTTAGGAGGGAATCTGAAGCTTGCAGTGAAAGCGCTTCCAGAGGGGAGTCTAATGAGGGCAAACATTTGATGGTAGCAGCTTCCCTGCGGGAGAAACTCTCTTTGCCAAAATCGCATTATTAGACGAAAGTAAGTTACAATTCAGTACACTATCCTAAAGCTTGCTGTTAGGAGGGAATCTGCAGCTTGCAGTGAAAGCGCTTCCAGAGGGGAGTCTAATGAGGGCAAACATTTGATGGTAGCAGCTTCCCTGCGGGAGATACTCTCTTTGACAAAATCGCATTATTATGCGAAAGTAAGTTTCAATTCAGTACCCTATCCTAAAGCTTGCTGTTAGGAGGGAATCTGCAGCTTGCAGTGAAAGCGCTTCCAGAGGGGAGTCTAACGAGGGCAAACATTTGATGGTAGCAGCTTCCCTGCGGGAGATACTCTCTTTGCCAAAATCGCATTATTAGGCGAAAGTAAGTTACAATTCAGTACCCTATCCTAAAGCTTGCTGTTAGGAGGGAATCTGCAGCTTGCAGTGAAAGCGCTTCCAGAGGGGAGTCTAACGAAGGCAAACATTTGATGGTAGCAGCTTCCCTGCGGGAGATATTCTCTTTTCCAATTTTGCCTTATTAGCCGCAGTTAAGTTACAATTCAGTACACTATCCTAAAGCTTGCTGTTAGGAGGGAATCTGCAGCTTGCAGTGAAAGCGCTTCCAGAGGGGAGTCTAATGAGGGCAAACATTTGATGGTAGCAGCTTCCCTGCGGGAGATAATCTCTTTGCCAAAATTGCATTATTAGGCGAAAGTAAGTTACAATTCAGTACCCTATCCTAAAGCTTGCTGTTAGGAGGGAATCTGCAGCTTGCAGTGAAAGCGCTTCCAGAGGGGAGTCTAATGAGGGCAAACATTTGATGGCAGCAGCTTCCCTGCGGGAGATACTCTCTTTGCCAAAATCGCATTATTAGGCGAAAGTAAGTTACAATTCAGTACCCTATCCTAAAGCTTGCTGTTAGGAGGGAATCTGCAGCTTGCAGTGAAAGCACTTCCAGAAGGGAGTCTAATGAGGGCAAACATTTGATGGTAGCAGCTTCCCTGTGGGAGATACTCTCTTAGCCAAAATCGCCTTATTAGCCCCAGTTAAGTTACAATTCAGTACCCTATCCTAAAGCTTGCTGTTAGGAGGGAATCTGCAGCTTGCAGTGAAAGCGCTTCCAGAGGGGAGTCTAATGAGGGCAAACATTTGATGGTAGCAGCTTCCCTGCGGGAGAAACTCTCTTTGCCAAAATCGCATTATTAGACGAAAGTAAGTTACAATTCAGTACACTATCCTAAAGCTTGCTGTTAGGAGGGAATCTGCAGCTTGCAGTGAAAGCGCTTCCAGAGGGGAGTCTAATGAGGGCAAACATTTGATGGTAGCAGCTTCCCTGCGGGAGATACTCTCTTTGACAAAATCGCATTATTATGCGAAAGTAAGTTTCAATTCAGTACCCTATCCTAAAGCTTGCTGTTAGGAGGGAATCTGCAGCTTGCAGTGAAAGCGCTTCCAGAGGGGAGTCTAACGAGGGCAAACATTTGATGGTAGCAGCTTCCCTGCGGGAGATACTCTCTTTGCCAAAATCGCATTATTAGGCGAAAGTAAGTTACAATTCAGTACCCTATCCTAAAGCTTGCTGTTAGGAGGGAATCTGCAGCTTGCAGTGAAAGCGCTTCCAGAGGGGAGTCTAACGAGGGCAAACATTTGATGGTAGCAGCTTCCCTGCGGGAGATATTCTCTTTTCCAATTTTGCCTTATTAGCCGCAGTTAAGTTACAATTCAGTACACTATCCTAAAGCTTGCTGTTAGGAGGGAATCTGCAGCTTGCAGTGAAAGCGCTTCCAGAGGGGAGTCTAATGAGGGCAAACATTTGATGGTAGCAGCTTCCCTGCGGGAGATACTCTCTTTGCCAAAATTGCATTATTAGGCGAAAGTAAGTTACAATTCAGTACCCTATCCTAAAGCTTGCTGTTAGGAGGGAATCTGCAGCTTGCAGTGAAAGCGCTTCCAGAGGGGAGTCTAATGAGGGCAAACATTTGATGGTAGCAGCTTCCCTGCGGGAGATACTCTCTTTGCCAAAATCGCATTATTAGGCGAAAGTAAGTTACAATTCAGTACCCTATCCTAAAGCTTGCTGTTAGGAGGGAATCTGCAGCTTGCAGTGAAAGCGCTTCCAGAAGGGAGTCTAATGAGGGCAAACATTTGATGGTAGCAGCTTCCCTGTGGGAGATACTCTCTTAGCCAAAATCGCCTTATTAGCCCCAGTTAAGTTACAATTCAGTACCCTATCCTAAAGCTTGCTGTTAGGAGGGAATCTGCAGCTTGCAGTGAAAGCGCTTCCAGAGGGGAGTCTAATGAGGGCAAACATTTGATGGTAGCAGCTTCCCTGCGGGAGATACTCTCTTTGCCAAAATCGCATTATTAGGCGAAAGTAAGTTACAATTCAATACCCTCTCCTAAAGCTTGCTGTTAGGAGGGAATCTGCAGCTTGCAGTCAAAGCACTTCCAGAGGGGAGTCTAATGAGGGCAAACATTTGATGGTAGCAGCTTCCCTGCGGGAGATACTCTCTTTGCCATAATCGCATTATTATGCGAAAGTAAGTTACAATTCAGGACACTATCCTAAAGCTTGCTGTTAGGAGGGAATCTGCATCTTGCAGTCAAAGCACTTCCAGAGGGGAGTCTAATGAGGGCAAACATTTGATGGTAGCAGCTTCCCTGCGGGAGATACTCTCTTTGCCATAATCGCATTATTATGCGAAAGTAAGTTACAATTCAGTACCCTATCCTAAAGCTTGCTGTTAGGAGGGAATCTGCAGCTTGCAGTGAAAGCGCTTCCAGAGGGGAGTCTAATGAGGGCAAACATTTGATGGTAGCAGCTTCCCTGCGGGAGATACTCTCTTTGACAAAATCGCATTATTATGCGAAAGTAAGTTTCAATTCAGTACCCTATCCTAAAGCTTGCTGTTAGGAGGGAATCTGCAGCTTGCAGTGAAAGCGCTTCCAGAGGGGAGTCTAATGAGGGCAAACATTTGATGGTAACAGCTTCCCTGCGGGAGATATTCTCTTTGCCAAAATCGCCCTATTAGCCGCAGTTAAGTTACAATTCAGTACACTATGCTAAAGCTTGCTGCTAGGAGGGAATCTGCAGCTTGCAGTGAAAGCGCTTCCAGAGGGGAGTCTAATGAGGGCAAACATTTGATGTTAGCAGCTTCCCTGCGGGAGATACTCTCTTTGCCAAAATCGCCTTATTAGGCGAAAGTAAGATACAATTCAGTACACTATCCTAAAGCTTGGTGTTAGGAGGGAATCTGCAGCTTGCACTGAAAGCGCTTCCAGAGGGGAGTCTAATGAGGGCAAACATTTGATGGTAGCAGCTTCCCTGAGGGAGATATTCTCTTTGCCAAAATCGCCTTATTAGCCGCAGTTAAGTTACAATTCAGTACCCTATCCTAAAGCTTGCTGTTAGGAGGGAATCTGCAGCTTGCAGTGAAAGTGCTTCCAGAGGGGAGTCTAATGAGGGCAAACATTTGATGGTAGCAGCTTCCCTGCGGGAGATACTCTCTTTGCCAAAATCGCATTATTAGGCGAAAGTAAGTTACAATTCAGTACCCTATCCTAAAGCTTGCTGTTAGGAGGGAATCTGCAGCTTGCAGTGAAAGCGCTTCCAGAGGGGAGTCTAATGAGGGCAAACATTTGATGGTAGCAGCTTCCCTGCGGGAGATACTCTCTTTGCCAAAATCGCCTTATTAGCCCCAGTTAAGATACAATTCAGTACCCTATCCTAAAGCTTGCTGTTAGGAGGGAATCTGCAGCTTGCAGTGAAAGCGCTTCCAGAGGGGAGTCTAATGAGGGCAAACATTTGATGGTAGCAGGTTCCCTGCGGGAGATACTCTCTTTGACAAAATTGCATTATTAGGCGAAAGTAAGTTACAATTCAGTACCCTATCCTAAAGCTTGCTGTTAGGAGGGAATCTGCAGCTTGCAGTGAAAGCGCTTCCAGAGGGGAGTCTAATGAGGGCAAACATTTGATGGTAGCAGCTTCCCTGCGGGAGATACTCTCTTTGCCAAAATCGCATTATTAGGCGAAAGTAAGTTTCAATTCAGTACCCTATCCTAAAGCTTGCTGTTAGGAGGGAATCTGAAGCTTGCAGTGAAAGCGCTTCCAGAGGGGAGTCTAATGAAGGCAAACATTTGATGGTAGCAGCTTCCCTGCGGGAGATATTCTCTTTGCCAAAATCGCCTTATTAGCCGCAGTTAAGTTACAATTCAGTACCTTATCCTAAAGCTTGCTGTTAGGAGGGAATCTGCAGCTTGCAGTGAAAGCGCTTCCAGAGGGGAGTCTAACGAGGGCAAACATTTGATGGTAGCAGCTTCCTTGCGGGAGATACTCTCTTTGCCAAAATCGCATTATTAGGCGAAAGTAAGTTACAATTCAGTACCCTATCCTAAAGCTTGCTGTTAGGAGGGAATCTGCAGCTTGCAGTGAAAGCGCTTCCAGAGGGGAGTCTAATGAGGGCAAACGTTTGATGGTAGCAGCTTCCCTGCGGGAGATAGTCTCTTTGCCAAAATCGCATTATTAGGCGAAAGTAAGTTACAATTCAGTACCCTATCCTAAAGCTTGCTGTTAGGAGGGAATCTGCAGCTTGCAGTGAAAGCGCTTCCAGAGGGGAGTCTAATGAGGGCAAACATTTGATGGTAACAGCTTCCCTGCGGGAGATATTCTCTTTGCCAATATCGCCCTATTAGCCGCAGTTAAGTTACAATTCAGTACACTATGCTAAAGCTTGCTGCTAGGAGGGAATCTGCAGCTTGCAGTGAAAGCGCTTCCAGAGGGGAGTCTAACGAAGGCAAACATTTGATGGTAGCAGCTTCCCTGCGGGAGATAATCTCTTTTCCAATTTTTCCTTATTAGCCCCAGTTAAGTTACAATTCAGTACC